>NC_034188.2:57175216-57267716 GCF_002021735.2 Oncorhynchus kisutch | reverse complement strand
ATTTTCAGTCAGCTACTCAGAGCAACTGCTGGGTAGATGGTGACAGCAGGGCATTATCCTATGTGTTTGTGGTGTGTGTGTATATATGTGGTGTATGCATGTGTTTGCAAAGTTTGGTGTGTGTGAGCTCTAATTATTAATTCCACCAAAGCCCTAAATGACATAATAACAAACTATTGTCCCCTTAAAGACCCAGCCACTGAGCTGTTCTTTCCAGGAGCAGATCAGCCAGTGTGATACGGGGTGGTTTGTTTTTCCACCATACCAGTGGAGAAGAAGCCATCTTAGATCTGCAGAATGCCAGCTTCTGTGGGTGTCTCTTGCTGGGCTTGTTTAAATGTGTGAGAGCTTGGGGAGCAGGCAGCATTACTGGAGGTGATTGAAGTTTAATAAAGCTAAATCTTTCCTGTGGGTATATAGATTGGACTGGACCAATCAATCAATCATTTTGCTCCTTTGAGGTACCACATTTGTGAGATTGGCGGCTGAGCCAAATCAATTCCTCTTCTTGGCCAATCGGGTTGGGCTTCGTCTCATCGTTTGTAGCTCTGGTAACTGACTCTTTCTAGGCTGTCTAATCAATCACTAGCTAGTCACACCAGTATTCTAACAAGGGAATTCAGAAACTGGGACACACATTTTCAGCAAGACCTTTATACTTGCTTTTGTAACTGTGAACATTGTCATATCTAGGTTTCCATCCGATTGGCAACACGTTTTCATGCGAATATTCTAAAATCTGCATAAAAACATTTCCCTACAAGAGTTGTGTTTCCGGCTTATCTGACAGAATGCGAGGGGGTGGGAGATGGAGGAGGAAAGAGGGGGTGGGAGATGGAGGAGGAAAGAGGGGGTGGGAGATGGAGGAGGAAGGCACAACCTTTATCTATCTCCTGCTGTCACAGAACAGAGCACATCTGGCCTCTATAGAATCCAACACAATAACCGGCGCCAGAGAACAGCACACAGCCTGCCTGCACCTTATTAGCATTGACAGTGAACAAACACACACACACTCACGAAAGTTGACGAGTAGAGCTATTATTTTGCAGAAACTTGGTATTTCTGACAATAAAGTGAAGCTTTCAAATGCAAATGGGTTTATTCTGAAAATATTGGCTGCCTAGCTCCTCTGGCGCAGAGATCAGGTCAGCCTCGGTATAGGCTTCCAGATCTGAGAGTGATATTTCTGTGCAGACATCTTCAGACACGTTTGGTAACAGAATGTTCATCCTAAGTCTCAACGCTTCATAACTGTTCTCATTGAAGTTCCCACGAAGCCCTTCTGCTTGACGAAATACGCCTGGGTAGTTCTGTATCCCAGTGTTCAGCACCTTTTCAGATGCAAGCTCCAATAAATACAATTATTGTCAAGGGAGTTCAGTTGTATTTTATCATGTGACTTCATTCAACCTGATCTTACTTTATGTGATCTGGGTTCCACTGATTAGGTCTAATGAGGAACCGATAGAAACAGTAGGATCCACACTCCACTCTAGGGCATGTGACTGAGAGAATACTACTGCACACACAGCAGTTATACATAGACTAGCCCATTGCTCTTGTACTCTGGAGAGAGTGTGTGTGACGAGTTTTCCCGGAGCTTGACCTTGTCTTTCCCTGGACTATGGGGTTCATTAAACCACTGTAGGGTTGACATCAGAGAGAGCGAGAGAGAGAGAGAGAGAGAGAGAGAGACACAGACAGACAGACAGACAGACAGACAGACAGACAGACAGGCAATGTTAGTGAGATTCCTCATCTACTGTACACATTATCGTTCAATATAATGCTGTATCGCCCAAAGGTGGTAGTAGTATATGAAAATGTAATTCAAAATGAACTAGAAATACTCAATGCAGTTCACTACAACTGTAGCCTATAGGCTATTTAAGCAATAAGGCACAAGGGGGTGTGGTATATGGTCAATATACCACGGCTAAGGGCTGTTCTTACGCAAGACGCAATGCGGAGTGCCTGGATACAGCCCTTAGTATATTGTCCATATACCACAAACCCCTGAGGTGCCTTATTGCTATTATAAACTGGTTACCAATGTAATTAGAGCAGTAAAAATAAATGTTTTGTCATACCCGTGGTATACAATCTGATATACCACGGCTGTCAGCCAATCAGCATTCAGGGCTCGAACCACCCAGTTTATAATATGATTTATACAACGGGTGGGTCTACTCCTGAATGATGATTGGTTAAAAGTGCATTCCAGCCGGCTAAATGCCCATTTACTCTGTTACATCAGACTGTGCAATTCACTGTCTCATCAGACTAGCCAGGCAGTTTATAAACTTGATCTCCACTATAAAAAGCATCTAGACATGATCTCACATTTATTTTTGACTAACATTTTAGTTTCAACAGTGGGGATTTGTATAGACCTTGCTGTCTGTCTCTCTGACATTTGCAACATTGTTTCAATATTCAAATTCAATCTCCAGCTGTCCCATAGTAATGAACATGTCGAGAGTTGGGATGAGACAGACAGGCAGGCAGCTTTTCTCAGCCAATCGAAATCGTGAATCAGCATTTTTATGTATATACAAGGACTATCAATAGAAAACAGGTCAAACGAAACGAAGTGCAGCAAGTCTGCTGTCTTTCCAGCTTCATTTTGAAGTGAGTGTGTTAGCTGTGTTGTTGGTAAGCTCCTCTGAACAATAGTGTCCTGACAAGAGAGCACATGTTCAATGTTAGGCGAAATCGTGCATCATTAGCTCATTGTTATGGAGCCCTTGACTTTTTCCACATACGTTTCAGCCTTATTTTTTCCTCATCAATCTACACACAATGTCCCATAATGACAAAGCAAAAACAGGTTTTTATAAATGTTTGCACATTTATAAAAATATATATATATATGAAATCACACTTACTTAAGTATTCAGACCCTTTGCTCAGTACTTTGTTGAAGCACCTTTGGCAGCGATTACAGCCTCTAGTTTTACTGGGTATGACGCTACAGGCTTGGCACACCTGTATTTGGGGAGTTTCTCCCATTCCTCTCAGCAGATCCTCTCAAGCTCTGTCAGGTTGGATGGGGAGCGTCGCTGCACAGCTATTTAGATTTAGTTAGATCGGGTTCAAGTCCGGTCTCTGGCTGGGCCACTCAAGGACATTCAGAGACTCCTGCGTTGTCTTGACTGTGTGCTTAGGCCGTTGTCCTGTTGGAAGGTGAACCATCGCCCCAGTCTGAGGTCCTGAGCACTCTGGATCAGGTTTTCATCAAGTATCTCTCTGTACTTCGGTATGTCCACTCTACCATAATGGCCTGACTGGTGGTGTGCTGCAGAGATGGTTGTCCTTCTAGAAAGTTCTCCCATCTCTACAGAGGGACTCTGAAGCTCTGTCAGAGTTCTTGGTCACCTCCCTGACCAAGGCCCATCTCCCCCGATTGCTCAGTTTGGCCAGGGGGCCAGCTCTAGGAAGAGTCTTGGTGGTTCCAAACTTCTTCCATTTAAAAATGTGTTCTTGGGGACCTACAATGCTGCAGAAATCTTTTGGTACCCTTTCCCAGATCTGTGCCTCGTCACTATCCTGTGTTGGAGCTCTACGGACAATTCCTTTGACCTCATGGCTTGGTTTCAACTGTGGGACCTTATATAGACCTTATATAGACAGGTGTGTGCCTTTTCAATATCATGTGCAATCAATTGAATTTACCACAGTTGGACTCCAATCAATTAGTGGAAACATTTCTAGGATGATCAATGGAAACAGGATGCACCTGGGCACCGAGTCTCATAGCAAAGGGTCTGATTAATCAAATGGCCACCGGTTACTATTACATTGCCCCCCCCCCCCCCCCCCCCATTTGTTTCTGTACGTTGCTGCTTCTCACTGTTTATTATCTATTGCATATTCACTTCACCCCAACCTACATGTACAAATGACCTCTAACATGTACCCCCGCACACTGACTCGGTACCTGTACCCCCTGTATATAGCCTTGTTATTGTGTTAATTTTTTATAATTTTTTACTTTAGTTTATTTGGTAAATATTTTCTTAACTCTTCTTGAGCTGCACTGTTGATTAAGGGCTTGTAAGTAAACATTTCACTGTAAGGTCTACACTTGTTGTATTCGGCGCATGTGTAAGGGGTGCGTAACTGGTGGCAGGGAAGTCAGACGCAGGAGAGCAGAACTAGGTCATAGCCGGAGCAGTTTAATTCCAAAACCAACGGCATCAAGAAAATCAAAGTGCCAAACACCGACCGAACAAGGAGAGGAACCGACTTCGGCAGAAGTCATGACAGCATGTGACAAAGAGTTACGTATATAAATAAGGTATTTCAGTTTTTATTTCTAATAAATGTGCAAACATTTCTAAAAACCTGTTTTCACTTTGTCATTATGGGCTATTGTGTGTAGATTGCTGAAAAAAATCATATTTGATCCATTTAAGAATGTATGTAGCCAGGGCAACTTAGGAGTGGATCCGTAAGAAGCATCTCAAGGTCCTGGAGTGGCCTAGCCAGTCTCCAGACCCGAACCCAATAGAAAATCTTTGGAGGGAGCTGAAAGTCCGTATTGCCCAGCAACAGCCCCGAAACCTGAAGGATCTGGAGATGGTCTGTATGGAGGAGTTGGCCAAAATCCCTTCTGCAGTGTGTGCAAACCTGGTCAAGAACTACAGGAAACATATGATCTCTGTAATTGCAAACAAAGGTTTCTGTACCAAATATTAAGTTCTGCTTTTCTGATGTATCAAATACTTATGTCATGCAATAAAATGCAAATTAATTACTTAAAAATCATACAATGTGATTTTCTGGATTTTTGTTTTAGATTCCGTCTCTCACAGTTGAAGTGTACCTATGATTAAAAAAAACAGACCTCTACATGCTTTGTAAGTAGGAAAACCTGCAAAATCGGCAGTGTATAGAATACTTGTTCTCCCCACTGTATTTCTGGCTGTGCTTTGATTGGTTCTCTAAAAACCTTTTTTTTTCCATTGGTGGCTGAGACCTCACGTTGTTTGAATTTGAAAATCCAACAGTTGTTTTGTAAGGGGGCGGCGCTCGGAGGCTGTGTGTGTTTGTCCACGTGGATTTGGGTGAGAATTGAAAGAGACAAAAACAGAGGGAAAAAAAAGCAGACAACATCAAAATAGCCTTTCCAGACTGAAGTCAGGAGGACTTTGAGTTAGGTGTTAGACAGACTGACCCACCAACCTTTTCTCCCCAATCTGATTATAATTTATCTGGTGTTTACTGTATAGTCATTTAAAAAAAACTTCTCTCCTCACTCCATTTTGACAACCCCCTTCTCTCTTCAGTGTCTGTGACGTCATGTACCTCAGGGATCAAGACCAGGAAGGGATGTTACCATGACATTAACCTCCATCCCCTGGGTAATGGACCTGCCATCATCTGTAAAGTACTTCCTGTCTGGAGGATGGATCTCAGACAGTGCTCAGACCTGCTGTATGCCGTCACACAGCTCTCCTCCGTCAGGCAGGGTTCTGAGGGCAAAATAGATATTTGGGTGTTTGCATTTGGAACGAACCAATCAGTCCTGTTTGTTTGACAAATAATAGAGAACGAACACACTGTGCCTCCTCACACAGTAATTGCCATGTTCAGCCTGGCCCTGCTGTTTGCTGCTGCGTGGGTGTGTAGTGTTGGTGTTTGGGTGTGTGTGTTTTCTATCTGCTTGCTTTTGTGAATGTGTTAGAAAGTGTGCGAGTGCGTTAGACTGTGTGTGTTTTAAGAGACGCAACACCAGTTGAAAAGCACAGCATTCCCTGGGCTACCCCAAGTTTTTCTCTCTCTCTCACACACTCACACACACACACACACACACACACACACACACACACACACACACACACACACACACACACACACACACACACACACACACACAGACACAGACACAGACACACACAGACACTCAATTACAATGTGGTCACACAGTTTCCAAACAATCATTTGCATCCTTGGTGAGGAGATACAATGTCAGGTTGACTCTGAGAAAGATTAAAGTGTGTTGAAATTCCATGGATGCTACACTGTACAGTTCTTCAGGTGAGATTGATGCTGTTGGCTCAATCACAGTAACAGCATGACTATTTAAGGGAGTTTTCTCCATATGAACTGTAATTGGAGCGTTGTTTGACATTTAGTTCACATTATTAATATTCATGGGCACTGGTGACAAATAGACTCAATCTGTCATGGACATTGATTAACCACTTATTGTCTGCAGTAATGGGGTTGATGTGATGAATTGGTTGAGAGTGACAGCTGATTCCCCCAACTCCTGTGCTGAGATGAGTGATGCGTTTATGGTTGTGACAGGGCCTGGACGAGATGAGGAGAACACTGATGGGTCTTTCTGATGTTAAATTAGTCTAGCTAGTCTGTACACTACACTCTAAGAAAAAAAAGGTGCCATTAGAACCTTAAAAGGTTCTTCACTGTCCCCCAGGGGAGAACCCTTTTGGTTCCAGGTAGAACCCTTTCCACAGAAGTTTATACATGGAATCCAAAAAGGGTTCTCCTATGGGGACAGCTGAATAATTATTTTGGAACGCTTTTTTCTAAGAGTGTAGAACCATAGAACAGTAGAAACAGTAGGAGGTGGCGTTTATCTCTTGCTACCTCTTTCTCTCATCTGATGTGTTTGTCCAGCTCCTTCTTATTCCTGGCTGTTGTCTCTCTCTGTATCTTTTTCTGTCTCTCTGTTTCTTTTGACCTTTGTCTTTCTCCAATATACCCTCCTTCCTCCCAGTCTTCCCTCTCTCTTCCGCTCTCTCTCCTCCCCCACTCCACCCCCCCCCCCCCTCTCTCCATCTCTACCCTCTCTCCCTCCCTTCTTCCTCTCTCCCAGTCCGTCCATCTCCCTCCCTCCACCTATTCTGACTTGGCAGGGTGAGGAGTGTGTTCAGACAGGTGTGTGTTAATTGGAGGAGACGGGTGCGTCCGTTACCCATCTCGGGCCATTTCCCTCTCCTCGCTGAGGGTCACGACTCCGGGGAGGGAGGGATGCCATTATCCACGTCGGACACTGTTCCCGCTGCTTACCCAGATGCCTCTGTGTTGCCCACTCACATGTGACATTTTGTTATGGACTGACACATTAGAGGAGGCTGGTGGGAGGAGCTATTGGAGGAAGGGCTCATGGCTGGAATGGAATCAATGGAACAGAGTCAAATATGTTGTTTCCATGTGTTTGGTACCATTTCAATTGATTCCATTCCAGCCATTACGATGAGCCCATCCTCCTATAGTGCCTCCCACCAGCCTCCCCTGTCACACATAAAGGTGATATAGGGACAGTGTGGATTCTTTAAAGATAGGGAAAGCAGGCCGTGTCATGAGCACTGCATAGTCTCTGGCAGACAGATATAACAGTAGAAATTCAGCATTAGATTGTGCTGGGCAATCAGCTTTTATTGATGATGGCATTTCAAGGCTTTGCGAAAGCAGACCGATGGCAATTAGGAAAATGAGTTAAAGGACTCAGACACTTATCCAACTGAGTGCTTTGCACTTCTGATCTGGTTTGATTAAGGAATCTACTTCTCATCAATCAACATCTTGAATCGGCTTTTGTGGGGGGTTTTCCCGAGAGAACAAATGGTTCATTAGAAAAGTAGATGCCCTGCAAAAAGAGGGTGAGGGATGGCATGAAGGTTTGGTAAGGGCGTCTGAAGGGCACCTGGCATAGACAGAGCTGTCAACAGAGAGGGGGTTTCTGGGTGGGTAGAGTCTAAACCAGCTCAGAGAGGCAGACAAAAAATGACAACAGAAATAGATTAGAGAAGTCCCCTGGGACAAGGCTGCCTCTTTGGAAGGCTGTCTGGCGGTCATCTCCACCTGGGGTGGTTTTTAGATGCTCGTTCAATGGGAGGAGAACTCCACTGGGATCTCTGTGTGTTTCAGAAACGTCATCAACCCAACACCCCAGATGTAGTCAGTGGTATGCTCTTTGACATGAGCTTTTTTCCCCTCCAGGTGTTTCTGGTGGGTAGCATGGTGGTAATGGTTTCCTCAGTGAGAGCCTCTCATTCACTCTGAATGTTGTATTGATAACTAGCATTGATTTTTACATTTAGAATGTCCTTTTCTTAGGAGGCAAGATGGCCTGCCAATAGTCGCCAGCATGCAAGAGGAATCATACATTGTTACAACCATGCTAACCGCATGTCCTCAACATCCATATTCCGGTAGATCTTGAAAATGAGCTAATATTATTGCTTTGAGCATGACATAGCTAGACATAATATGATGTATAACAGCATTGATGTACAGCACCGTATGGGCTTGTCTGACTACTGATGCCACAACTATCATCTCCTCCCTAAGACAGCACTACATAGGGAATAGGGCGCTATTTGGGACGCATAGTCATTATTTTCTGGGTACTGTGTGTCAGATGAGTGGGATAATTATGCACAGTCTGTTTTTACTTCACAGTTACTTGATCATTGAAAATAGCTTTTCTAGGGCCTCCCGAGTGGTCAGCGGTCTAAGGCACTGCATCACAGTCCTGGAGGCGTCACTACAGACCCGGGTTCGATCTCAGGCTGTATCACAACCGGCCGTGATCGGGAGGCCCATAGGGCGGTGCACAATTGGCCCAGAGTCATCTGGGTTAGGGGAGGGTTTGGCCGGGGGGGCTTTACTTGGCTTATCACACTCTAGCGACTCCTTGTGGCGTGCCGGGCACCTGCAGGCTGACCCCGGTTTGTCAAGTGAATGGTATTTCCTCCAACATATTGGTGGATCTGGCTCCCGGGTTAAGCGGCCGGGTGTTAAGAAGCGTGGTATGGCGGGTCATGTTTCGGAGGACGCGTGATTCGATCTTCACCTCCCGATCCTGTTGGGTAGTTGCAGCGATGAGACAATCTAAATATAACCAACAAACAGATGATATTCATATTCTAACTATCTCTGAAACGCACTTAGATAATACAATACGATTCAAAAATGTGGGGTCACTAAACAGTACACGCAAAACACCAGTCTCAACATCAACAGTGAAGTGGCGACTCCAGGATGCTGGACTTCTAGGCAGAGTTCCTCTGTCCAGTGTCTGTGTTCTTTTGCACATCTTAATCTTTTCTTTTTATTGGCCAGTCTGAGAGATGGCTTTTTCTTTGCAACTCTGCCTAGAAGGCCAACATCCCAGAGTCGCCTCCTCACTGGTGACGTTGAGACTGGTGTTTTGCGGGTACTGTTTAATGAAGCTGCCAGCTGAGGACTTGTGAGGCATCTGTTTCTCAAACTAGACACTCTAATGTACTTGTCCTCTTCCTCAGTTGTGCACTGGGGCCTCCCACTACTCTTTCTATTCTGGTTAGAGCCAGTTTGCACTGTTCTGTGAAGGGAGTAGTACACAGCATTGTACGAGATCTTCAGTTTCTTGGCAATTTCTCGCATGGAATAGCCTTCATTTCTCAGAACAAGAATAGACTGACAAGTTTCAGAAAAAGTCCTTTGTTTCTGGCCATTTTGAGCTTGTAATCGAACCCACAAATGCTGATGCTCCAGATACTCAACTAGTCTAATGAAGGCCAGTTTTATTGCTTCTTTAATCAGAACAACAGTTTTCAGCTATGCTAACATCATTGCAAAAGGGTTTTCTAACGATAAATTAGCCTTCTAAAATGATAAACTTGGATTAGCTAACACAACGTGTCATTGGAACACAGGAGTGATGGTTGCTGATAATGGGCCTCTGTACGCCTATGTAGATATTCCATTAAAAATGTGCCTTTTCCAGCTACAATAGTAATTTACAACATTAACAATGTCTACACTGTATTTCTGATCAATTTGATGTTATTTTAATGGACAAAAAATGTGCTTTTCTTTCAAAAACAAGGACATTTTTAAGTGACCCCGAACTTTTGAACGGTAGTGTATGTCAGTGGCTTGGCCGTATTACTAGAGATTGAAGAGGGACTCACAGAATTACATCTATCCTCCGATCTGTTTGCGCTTACACATCTGTCACACTGACTAAAGTGGCTTGAACAGTATGGTCTAAGCAGAACAGATCTCCCTTAGCAAATGTTTGATACCCTTCAGGTATACAACAACAAACTAGTGATTCCGTGTCTGACACCTGCCGGTCTTATAATGGCTGCTCAACCTTACAGAAAGGCTAACTCGGATAGAGACTGAACTCAACAGAGTATACAAGGGCTTTTCTTTTACAGTGTGGCGGGCAATCCTCAAGTCTAATATCCTGACTCCCTCACCCCTCCACCTACTCACTTATTTGGTCAGGGCTTCCACCATAGAATATTACAAAAAAATCGGCCTGGCTAAGGCATAGACTAATTCCATTCAAACTTCAACCAATAATTCGCACAATCACTTCAAAATCTCTCATTGATTTTTAACAACATACATTTGTATGACTCTTTTGATGATACAGGGTTGTAAAATAATAAGGTTGACAGTTAGAATAGTTCCAATTATTATCACAAATCACACAAGCAGTATGATAAGCTGATAAATCAAGATATGTCCAGCGCCCTTGTTAGGCTACCAATGCACAATTTCTGGTTCAAATTCAAATTTGATGAGAAGCGCAGCTTTTAATAACAAGAAAATGGGGTCTTACCTCTTTTACAATACAAATAGTTTTTTCAATGGCGATAGAGAACTCTAATCAACTACTCAGGTCTATCAGTAAGGTAACCTTAAAGATTACTTCTAGACTTGACCTGAAAACCTAACAGTAAAAACAAAGTAGAATATTAATGAGTAAAAACAACAATAATAATAAACTCAAACTATAAAGCTACAGCAACGCATCAATGACCAAGGCATGAATGAGCGTAAGGACCGGAACGATCTAAACTCCTTATATACCTTACAGCTTCACTTACACTTGTACATTCTAGTCATTTAGCAGACGCTCTTATCCAGAGCGACTTACAGTTAGTGCATTTATCTCAAGATACTGTAGCTAGGTGGGACAACCACATATCATAGGCAAACGTACAATTTTCCTCAGTAGCTATCGGAAAAGGGTTGGTTCAGGTTATGTCAGCTTTACCACAGTTTAATACGTTTCATCCATTCCTTCCAGAACATGCATATTCTTACCCAACCTTAAATGAAGCAATATTATACATTCTTACAGCATCTAGCTCTGCACCCCATCTAACCACAGGACATCCTCCCCCTCTGTCCATACACATGCTATAGGCCTTTTACTCCTTAATTTACTTTTTTACCTACTTGGCACTAGCTATCACCAGACTACAATCGGGTACCATTGACCAAAAGCTGGGCACATACTCTAACTCTGTGTCCGTGGGTGTGCACAAGCCCAGACTTCTGCCTGATGCATGCAAGCATAACCAGAGTGGTGCCTCTTTCAGTCTCTATGCCCAAAAATGGACTTCCCTTTCTTAGAGCTCTGGTTAGGGGTCACCCCAGACCAGACCAATTTATTTTCTTACATTTTTTTATTTAACCTTTATTTAACTAGGCAAGTTGGTTAAGAACTAATTCTTATTTACAATGACGGCCTACCCCGGCCAAACCCAGACGACGCTGCGTCAATGACTTATCCTAATCCTTCATATATCTTCAATTATAATTAAACAGCCATTTTCCATATTAACTCTAATTCAATCAAGTCTCTGTCCCAATTCACTTCTTCTCATGTGTCTCTGGATTCAATGTTCATTGTCAATGCTCACTGTCCTCTGTGCTTCGTGGTGAGTGTGTATGCAGGTCACTGTCTGCACATCTGTAACCACAAAGTGCTTAATTTCACATAAATGTCACAGGTCACATAAATGTCACAGGAAATATACGCCCAAGCTGATTCTTCTTGACTGTTTGTGTACGTGCAGGATTGCGTGTTTACATCTGCTTTCGAGCGTGTGTGCATTTGTGCGGTTCAGCAGTTTTGATGAGGCAGCTATACATACCCCGAGTCCCGCTCCCAGACCCAGCCTAGCCAACCGGGCTGCTTGAAGAGCCCTTCCCCACAATACCCAGCCCCAGAGGACACTAGTGGACACGTCCATGAAAGGCAGTATGCTTGTGACGAAGAATCCTCCTAGGCTCTTTGTTTCTTCCTCTCTTCTCTCTCTCTCTCCTTCCTCTTCTTCCCTCTCTCTACTTCCTCTCTTCTTCTCTCTCCTGTTCCATCTGTGATGCATCACCCTCCCAAACCTTCACCAGGTCGTCATGGAAACATTCTGGCCGTGCTGAGAATATGTATTAACACACTCATCATAGCAGGACTACCCCACTCTTTCTTTTTTTCTTTCCCTCTCTCATCTCTCGCTCTATGGTTTTCTCACTCTCTTCCTCTCTCTCATCCTTTCACTCTGCCCTTCTCTCTCTCTCCTCTCTCTCTTTCTTTTTCACTCTCTCTACATTCAATTCCCCCTTCTCCCTGTCCATTATACTTAGTATCAGCAACCCTCCTCTCATGGACACCTCAACCATCCTCAACCGTCCTCTCATCGCATCTCCCATTTAAACATCTCTTCAGATTCCTTTTTCCTCTTTTTCCTCCTGCAGCATCCCTCCATGTCCCTCCAGCCTCGGAGTGGCTCTGATTAACAGGTCACAGAGGAACACAACACAAATAGAAATAGAAATTAGAAATAGAAATAGAAATTGCATCCTTAATGGCAGCATATTCCCTATATAGTGCACTTCTTTTCACCAGAGCCCTATGGGCCCTTGTCAAACGCAGTGGACTTGATATGAAATAGGGTGCCATTTGAGACCCATCCAGAGAGTGCTGCTCTCTGAACAAGCGCAGACCCAGTGAAAGGAGCCATCCTCCCCTTCTTCCCCCAGTATCCCTCTCTTATTCCCCTGCTTGATATTCAGGTATGGTAGTGTGGTGCTGGAGGTGCATTCTGGTAGAGTGCAGTACGGAAATGGGCAACATCAGCTCTGCATCATTAGACATCCATCTATAAGCAAACACGGAGTTAGACTGGACTGTCAGTCTGAGGAGACAGGCAGAACACGACTGCACACTGGAGGTGTGTGTGTGTGTGTGTGTGTGCGTGTGCGTGTATGTGTACGGAAATATCTTCTACTGTTGTCCGTTAAGACCAATTACATAGAATCCCAGACTGAGTATGACCTGCAGTAGAAACAATGCATTGCGTGTAACCTGATGTGTTCCTCCTGCAAATGCATTAGATGATGGTTTTGTGGGCAGCCTCTCAATATAATATTCCTGACAATGGGATACTCATGACTATTCAGACATACACTGGCATGTGTATGTTTGATGGATGTGTCTATAGCAGTACAAGCATGTAATACAATTATTTTCTGTCAGATAAATCTTACTTATTGCTGTCTGGTGCATGTCGAATTCTACTGTATATAGACAAGTCTATTGAGATGTATAAGCTTTCAAGGGCTGCTCTATAATGTTAAAGCTGGACAGGCAACGTGGCAGAGAAAGATGAAGAGAGAGAGAGTGTGCCTGTGTGTGCATTTGAGTGTGTGTGTGTGTGTGTGTGCGTGTGTGTGACCAGGTGTCTTCACCCCAGGCTATCCTCAGCAGGTCTCACATTGTGACTGTAATCGACTAAACTGGCTCTCTGCTCTACACATTCTCCCTTACATATGGTGCTCACACACTGCTCACAGAAACTACACGCAATACAATACATACAGATACATTGGGCTGTAAATGACACCCGGTGAAAGAATGGTTGAATAACAGCGACTGTATACACACACACACCCTCATATACTGGACATGTGAGTGTATGTACAGGCCTAAAGTTGTATGTATCTGTTCAACAATTCTACTCACTAGCCCTTTCATCCCAAATGAAATTGCACCCTTTTCCCTATGGGCCCGGTTCAAAAGTAGTGCACTATATAGTACATGGGAAGCAATTTGGGACTCAACCTAGTAGAACAAACAAGCAAGCAAAGAAACTAACTTTCTGTACATCCCGCTTCAAAAACACACTGCCAGTCAACCATGGACCCTGACCCACTTTAACAGCGAGAGAGTGTGTTAGAGAGTTTCTGAGTGTCTTGCTGCTCAGTGTTCTGGCTCTCAGGGTCATTGTGTTCTCGACCGAGGGGAACAGGTCTTTGTCACGAAGCCTGTTGGAACAGCGTCACAGAATCCACCATGAACTATCTCTCCCATCCAAACCCCAGCCTTCTCTCTCTCCAGGGCCAAACATTCTCCCTCCGCTTTGGGCTTTAATGACAGCACTGTTGTCACAGAATCCGCCTTGAACTATCTCTCTCTGTCTGTCTGTCTCTCCTGTCAATAGAAAGCAGAGAGCACGTAGACTAATCTGGGAACCTCCGACTTGAATAGCCGTGAAAGGTTTATATTCATGATTCAGGGGCATGACTTTAACATTTACTATTCATGTGCATGTTGACATTTTTGTTCTCCTATTGCAGTTGGAAACCTTCCACAGCAACTGGAAACAAGGACAATGGTTGAAAAATGATTTATTCTATGTCAACTGCAGTAATACCTCATGATTCAGTTTTAATTTCGTAAAAAATAACTGAAAATGATTTTGAGGTAGATGGTTTATTTATTTACAGGTCCATGAAAGGCTGGTGTATGTTTGCTGCTGGCTACACCCAACATCTAACCAAGTATTGTTCTCTCTCTCTCTTTTCTCTCTTCTCTTTACTCTTCTATCCATCTCTCTCTCCTCCTAGGTGAGCTAGTCCTACCCCTCCTTGCCACGTTGGCATCTTCTCCTCGTCTCTCTCTTCGTCCACCTCATTCCTCTCTTCCCCCGGCATTCTCCACCATGGCACTCCTCCCCACCTCTCTTTCTGCCTCCGTCCCCTTCCTCCTCTTCCTCCTCCTCCCCCTTCCTTCACCCTGCGCCCTGGAGTCTCTACGAGGAGGAGGAGGAGGAGTAGGAGAGGAAGAGAACCGCTCCATCTCCACCATGTCCTATCCCTCCATGTCTCCGGAGTTCTGGAGCAACAGCAGCACGGGGCTGGGCAGCAGTTCAAAGTGTTCGCAGCCGGTGGTGTGCAGGCCGGGCACCCTGCTGCCCGTGTGGAAGCCCCTGAGCCCCGGGCTGGGCGACCAGGTAGCCAGGGCCGTGGTCTATTTCACCTGTCTCATGTACATGTTCCTGGGAGTGTCCATCATCGCAGACCGTTTCATGGCCTCTATCGAGGTCATAACCTCACAGGTTGGTACTATGTGATAGATTGACCCATATGATAGACTGTGTTTATGTAGAGTTGTCATTCACCACATAAGGGAAATGACATAGAAATAGAATGAAGAGATTATATTTTTACAGAGGGAGCTCTCCCACTCTTAGACCCCGTGGTTGGCTCTCCTCTCTCACCTCTCCCTAGACTACATTAACTGTCACTCCAACACAGTGAACATCGAAACAGGTTGAACATTATATGATAAAGTCATTGTAAAACTCGCCTCTGCAGGGGTGATAGACATAACAGTTTCTTTCTCCAGAAATGCCACCTTGCTTTGCGGTGTTACCACAGACAGCTCAAATTAACGTGTTATTTCTATGTTTGAGTTTTCACATTTCTTGTAGTGACTGACTTTGGGCCCATATGGAATTCCAGTATTTACAATGTTCATTGAAACACATCCTGATAGGCAGACTTAGTGTATTGAATTATTGGTTCCATCTGATTTAAAGTTTGGGTAATTGGTTCAGATTCTGACATTGTTATGAATTGGATTTCTCTGCTGACAAGAGATATTGTTGACTCAAGAAACTGAAATAGATTCTAACCTTGTGTTGGAACCAGTTCAGGGAACAAAACCGAAAACTGGAAAATTACAACATTTTTCAAGGAACAGAAACAGAACCAGGAATGACAGTGATAGATACTGTTCCGGAACAGAACCATTATTTTAAAGCATGGGAACCGGTTAATAGCATTCTTTAACATACCGGGCAGGTTTTTCTAGTCCCACAAAAAATGCAACAATGTGCCTATGCAAAGCCCTCACTCTGTCACTCAGAAACTTCTTCCAGTGTCTGCCTGCCAGCTGAATGTTTTTGCCAGTGTGTGTGCGTGTGTAAGCTACCTGCCCCTCCCCCTCCGAAGCATAGGCTACTGTAACCTACTGACGTTTCAGCGTGATTCAGACGATGGGGAGAGAGCGCGCGGGCGACGGAGAGAAACAAAATGGTGCAATTTGAGGCCATGTGGCGGAGAATGATGCGGGCGCTGGAGATGGGGTTGTGAGCATGTTCGTCTGGGCAGGTGTGATGTAGTTGATGTTGGTGTGATGTTGTTTGTATGTGTAAGTTTTGTATTGTTAAAACTAAAAAACTAAAATCTTAGAGAAAAAAAAGACAATGGTGAGAGATTTTTTATTAGAGAAGAATGGATTTTCAATGCTAGTTAAAAAAGGAACAGAAAATAATGATAAACAGCTACTTTTCAAAGCTTTGCTGGTCGGACCAGTGGAACGCGACCCAAAAAATAGCGGTTCTGTTCAGAAGGAAACAATTGGAAAATAATGAGACTTAGTGAATTATTGATTCCATCTGATTTAAAGCTTTAGATAATTGGTCCAGACTATTTGACATTGTTATGAATTGGATTTCTCTGCTGACAAGAAACTGAAATAGATTCTAGCCTTGGAATCCATTAAATAATCAATTAACTGGGGCAGTCAATAATTTTTTTCATTAGTTATTAATCCATTTCAGTTTGTTGGGCCATCGAACACCATTGTGAATTTACTAGTTATCTGTTTGTAATATTGTCCTCCTTAAATCCAACCATGTGTTCAACATCGTTGTTCATAATCCCCTTTTCAATTTTCTCTCTGACCGAGCAAATTGCACACCATTTTTTGTAAGTTCACAATAAGAGTATCGATCAGGTGAGTAATTTCCAGAAGTTCATCCATTAGGAAGGATTTAGACCACCCCAGTGGCCTAATTTTGAGTATATTGTAACAGGGGGGCTGTTGCGCTGTATGTCCTGAGGTAATGCAAGCCTAAGCACACTATGAGAGTGTCTGGATTTTATGCTGGCTCTCTGCGAGGGGGGGGGGTGGAGATATGGGGAGGGAGGGATATAGGGACGGATGGGGATATGGGGATGGAGATATGGGGATGGGGATGGAGGGATATAGGGATGTGGATATGTATGGATGGAGGGATGGAGATACGCGGATGGAGGGATATGGGGATAGGGATGGAGGGATGTGGATATGTAGGGATGGAGAGATGGAGATATGCGGATGGAGGAATGTGGATGGAGGGATGCGGATGTAGGGATGTGGGGATGGGGATGGAGGGATGGCCAAGATAAAGCATAGCAATTTGACACACAACAACACAGTTACCCATGGAATAAACAAAACAGTCAATAATACAGTAGAACAAAATAAAACAAAAAGTCTATATACAGTGAGTGCAAATAAGGTAAGATAAGGGAGTTAAGGCAATACATAGGCCATGGTGGCGAAGTAATTAGAATATAGCAATTAAACACTGGCATGGTAGATGTGCAGAAGATGAATGTGCAAGTAGAGATACTGGGGTGCAAAGGAGCAAGATAAATAAATATTGTATGGGGATGAGGTAGGTAGATAGCCCATCTGTAAACAGCCCATCTATGTACAGGTGCAGTGATCTGTGAGCTGCTCTGACAGCTGGTGCTTAAAGCTAGTGAGGGAGATATGAGTCTCCAGCTTCAGAGATTTTTGCAGTTTGTTCCAGTCATTGGCAGCAGAGAACTGGAAGGAAAGGCGACCAAAGGACGAATTGGCTTTGGGGGTGACCAGTGAGATATACCTGCTGGAGCGCATGCTACGAGTGGGTGCTGCTATGGTGACCAGTGAGCTGAGATAAGGCGGGGCTTTACCTAGCAGAGACTTGTAGATAACCTGTAGCCAGTGGGTTTGGCGACGAGTATGAAGCGAGGGCCAACCAATGAGAGCGTACAGATTGCAATGGTGGGTAGTGTATGGGGCTTTGGTGAAAAAATGGATGGCACTGTGAGACTGCATCCAGTTTGTTGAGTAGAGTGTTGGAGGCTATTTTATAGATGACATCATCGAAATCGAGGATCGGTAGGATGTTCAGTTTTACGAGGGTATGTTGGGCAGCATGAGTGAAGGAGGGTGCCCATGTTTACAGATTTGGAGTTGTACCTGGTAGGTTCATTGATAATTTGTGTGAGATTGAGAGCATCAAGCTTGGATTGTAGGATGGCCGGGGTGTTAAACATGCCCCAGTTTAGGTCACCTAGTAGCACGAGCTCAGAAGATAGATGGGGGGCAATCAATTCACATATGGTATCGAGGGCACAGCTGGGGGCAGAGGGAGGTCTATAGCAAGCGGCAACAGAGAGAGACTTGTTTCTGGAAAGGTTAATTTTTAGAAGTAGAAGCTCAAATTGTTTGGGTAACAGACTTGGATAGTAATACTGAACTCTGCAGGCTATCTTTGCAGTAGATTGCAACACCGCCCCCTTTGGCAGTTCTATCTTGGCGGAAAATGTTATAGTTAGCGATGGAGATGAAGGTTTTTGGTGGTTTTCCTAAGCCAGGATTCAGACACGACTAAAACATCCGGGTTGGCAGAGTGTGCTAAAGCAGTGAGTAAAACAAACTTAGGTTGTAGGCTTCTAATGTCAACATGCATGAAACCAAGGCTTTTACAGTTACAGAAGTCAACAAATGAGGGCACCTGGGGAGTGGAGCTAGGCACTGCAGGACCTGGATTAACCTCTATATCACCAGAGGAACAGAGGAGGAGAAGGATAAATGAAATACGAACAGGCCGTCTAGCACGTTTGGAACAGAGTAAAAGGAACAGGTTTCTGGGCACGATAGCATAGATTCAAGGCAAAGTGTACAGACAAAGGTAAGGTAGGATGTGAGTACATTGGAGATAAACCTAGGCATTGAGTAATGATGAGAGAGATATAGTCTCTAGAGACGTTTAAACCAGGTGATGTCATCGCATATGTAGGAGGTGGAACAACATGGTTAAGGCATATTGAGCAGGGCTAGAGTCTCTACAGTGAAATAAGACAGTAATCATTAACCAGTACAGTAATGGAAGAGGCATATTGATATTAGAGAGAGGCATGCATAGCCAAGTGAACATATGGGTCCAGTGAGTGGGCTGACTGGGAACACGGCGATTCAGACAGTTAGCAGGCCGGTGCTAACACGCTAACAGTTAGTAGGCCGGGGCTAAACAAGCTAGCAGTTTGCAGATCGGGGCTTGGTTAGCAAGCAAGCAGTTAGCAGGGGCTAGCAGTTAGCAGACCGGGGCCGGCAAGCTAGCAGTTAGTAGAACGGAGCTAGCAAGTTAGCCTTTGGGGGACGTCGCGATGGGGGTAAGTCTGTTTTTTCCTCTTCGTGCGGTGACGTCGATAGACCAGTCGTGGAGTTAGTAGGATTCCAAGTAGCTCTAGGTAGCTAGCAGGCCTAGCAGGTTAACAGAATGGGCCTTCAGCGGGCGTCGCGCCTGAGGGGCCTGTTGGAATCATCAGGCAGATTATGTCGGTATTCCAGGTGACGTCGATAGACCAGTCGTGGAGTTAGTAGGCTTCCAAGTAGCTCTAGGTAGCTAGCAGGCCTAGCAGGTTAACAGAATGGGCCTTCAGCGGGCGTCGCGCCTGAGGGGCCTGTTGGAATCATCATGCAGATTATGTCAGTATTCCAGTCATAGAGGATCGGCGGGGTTCTGTGCCCCGTACCGGCAGTAGAAGGGGTCCTGATATTGTAGCCCAGGATTGGGCTTCGGTGGTAGCCCAGGAGCCCTGGCCGGGCTAGCTTCAGGCTAATTGGTGCTTGCTCCGGGATGGAAACGCTAGCCAGGAGTGGTCACCCGGGATTGCGGTTAGCTAGTTGTGAAGATCCAGATGAAAATGTTCAGAGTTTGCGGTAGGAATCCGGGGAAATGGAGAGAAATAGGTCCGTTATGCTCTGGTTTGAGTCACGTTGTTCGAACTGGCGAGAGCTTTCCGAGCTAAAGGTTAGCTGATGCCCGCTAGCAATGGTTTGCCAGCTGATAGCTGGTCGGTAGGTAGCTGACTAGCTTCAGTTGAGGGATTCCAGATCCGAAGTATATAGAAATACTTTAGAAAAAGCAGATCCACGCCACATTGGGTGAGGCGGGTTGCAGGAGAGTATTTAGAAGTTGAAGTTTAGGAAAATATTGTGGCCTCGTGGGTGGAATGTTATTCATATTTTTCATAATTTCATCATTAATAAACATCAGGTTTCTATATCAAACAGTTTTGTTATATTTCAGTCTGCTGTGATGATATAAGGGGTAATACTGGGATGCAATCTCAAAATTGAATAGATTTCAACTCTATATGTGACATGGTACAGATGTCTTTTTTTTTAAGCCCATAGCCATGTGTGTGTGAGGTCTATACTTTTGTTTGAAAGTAGATTTGTTTAAGACTACCAAGAAACACTCTGTGACCCTGACTTAGCCCACTTCAGTAAAATGAACCAACCCTACATGTCAAGGTCACTGTCAATGTAAAGGAACCTGCAAGTCAGCATTTTGTAGGTCGTTGTATACCATGTGTATCCCTTACATACGACTAATAAAACTTGAGTCTCCATAGCCCCCCCATCACTAGATTAGAATAACAGGTTGTCCCCTTCCCTTCTGTCAGGGAGTCAGGGTCGCGTCCTCCCTGATGGTAGGATACTGTAAATACCATCCGTCATGCTTATATGTGGAGAAGAAAGAAATCTGTAGCTTCCCACTACTACTCCCACTACCATCTCTGGCCTATGAGCAGTTGTTTTTTTTACAGTAACTGGCTAGATGAGATTAAGATATGTATGAGTCTGGTGGTGAGATACTGGAATGGTATGGGGGGAATAGAGTGATGACCTGTGTGTGAGCGTGTGTGTGTGAGCGCATGTGTGTGTATGTATGCATTCATGTGTGTGTGTGAGACCCCTCTCTGTCTGTCCTGCAGGAGAAGGAGGTGACCATCACCATGCCAAGCGGTGAGACATCTGTGGCCACTGTACGTATCTGGAACGAGACTGTGTCCAACTTGACTCTGATGGCTCTAGGCTCCTCCGCCCCAGAGATCCTGCTGTCTGTCATAGAGGTGGGTGACATGTCATAAAGACTCCCCGAGCACAACTCATAAGTGGGTGTCACATCAAAAACACTCTCCCCAGCGACAACATATCAGTGTTGCAGTGTATACTAGTACTGGAATGAAGTTGAAAATGACAAAAAGAAACTCTACTTTAGAGTTATTGTCAAATCTTACCAACATAACATTTGGCCTTTTTATGACATGGCCTTTTTGATTTATACTGCACATAAGTTCTCCAAAAGGAAAAGTTCTTCAAAAGTCTCTCTCCTCTGTCTCCCGGTGTTAGGTGTGTGGTCATGGGTTTGAGGCGGGTGAGCTGGGCCCTGGCACCATCGTGGGCAGCGCCGCCTTCAACATGTTTGTGATCATCGCCATCTGTGTGTGGGTCATCCCTGAAGGAGAGACCAGGAAGATCAAACACCTGCGTGTGTTCTTCATCACAGCCTTCTGGAGTATCTTTGCCTATATCTGGCTCTTCCTCATCCTCTCTGTCATCTCACCCGGAGTAGTGGAGGTACACTTTTGTGTGTGTTAGCAAATGTGAATAGATACTGTATGTGTGTGTGTAACCAAACAATCAACCCCCTTCCAGTTTGGATGTATGTCTTGTAATGGTCCCCTGTCTTTGTGTGTGTTCAGGTGTGGGAGGCTCTGGTCACCCTGTTCTACTTCCCAGTGTGTGTGATCCTGGCCTGGATCGCCGACCGACGCCTGCTCTTCTACAAGTACATGGCCAAGCGTTACCGCGCCGACAAGCACGGCATCGTCGTGGAGACTGAGGGGGACACAACCCCGAAAGGCTTCGAGATGATTATGGATGGAAAGTTCCCTCAGAGTGGAGGGGGGGTGGGAATGATGCCCAGTGAGAACTTCCAGGATGGTGCCAACAATGCGGCGGGCACCGTGGCCTACCTGCCCAACTCCAACAGCACCATGGTGACCGTAGAGAATACCAAGGAGCTGGACGAGAGCCGCAAGGAGGTGAGAGAGAGAGACCTGCTGTTAGAGGGATTCAAGTACATCAGGGGGAGAGAAAGAGGGATACAGGTACAGTAGGGAGAGAGATGAAGAGTTATAAAGGATACACTCATCCCGTTCATGTACATAGGCCCTCTCAGGAATATATAAAGGCACAGTAGGATTAGAGAGAGTAAAAAGAGATGAAGAGGACACACTCAGTTCATGAACACCCACATACTGTAGATACTCACCTCAACCACACATACAAACACACTCAAGCAAAGGAGACTATTAAGAGCTACTAACGTGCTGAACCTACAAAAGTTGAACTTTCTCTCTGTGTCGAAGTTGTGTGTCTGTGTCCCTCTTTCACCCCCTGTTCCTCTGCCCCCAGGTGATCCGCATCCTGAAGCAGCTGAAGCAGAAGTTTCCGGACAAGGAGCTGGATCAGCTGGTAGATCTTGCCAACTACTACGCCCTACTCCATCAACAGAAGAGCCGCGCCTTCTACCGCATCCAGGCTACGCGCATGATGACCGGCGCTGGCAACGTGCTCAAGAGGCACGCCGCCGACCACTCCCGCCGCGCCGCCGCCGTAGACGAGGAAGTGGTCTGCGAGGACGACGACCTGGCTGAGTGCAGCCGCCTGGCGTTCGAGAGCACCCACAGCCAGTGTATGGAGAACTGTGGCGTACTGAGGCTGGCTGTGGTGTGTCAAGGGGGCCTGGGGGAGAGCACCTTCTATGTGGACTACCGGACCGAGGACGGCTCAGCCAATGCCGGGTCCGACTACGAGTACAGCGAGGGAACGCTGGTCTTCAAACCCGGAGAGACCTGCAAGGAGATCAAGGTGAGGGTCAGTGGAAGGGGAGGAAAGCAAACAGTAATGTACAGTTATAATCAATTATAGCAATAAGTGTTGCACAACTGTGCTGCCAAGCAGATCCCCAGCTAGGTCGTTAGACCTACTTGTCGTGGGCAGATCAAGACGTCACGTAATGGAAGGAGCAGAAAACAGCAGCAGAAACTAATTACCCTATGAATTAGCGCCGGCCAGAGTTCTCTCTGTCCCGGATTAACTGTCTCTTTTTTTTTCTTCCCCCCTAACAGTCCATTTATATTTTCCAACGGGGCTATACATTTGGGTGAGTTTTTTATCTCTCGCTTGAGTAGCCTCGTTTCACTGCCAAAAATAAAATTCAACCATCTAGTGCTCAGCGAAATAACAACACAATGTCAAATACAGGTAGCCTAGTCAAATAATTAACATCCAATCACATTAACCGTTACTCTCTCGCGGGAATTCGACTATATGTAGCCAAATGAAGCTGCTGCTTATGCCGTTTCCTCTGAAAATTATAAATGGTTTTTAAAAAGTAAGGCCCGGGTCCATAGACACATCAGCTCTACTGGTAGTACTGCAGCTGTCAACAACACAAGTTGTTCTGCTTCCACGAGCACATCCAATGCTAGCATCAGTAATTCTACATTTGTTGTTAGCCCAGCTAGCATGGACACTGACAGTTGAGAATCTCATGCAGCCAAATAGCTACTGCCCACTTACCCGGGAAAGCACCGAACAACAGACAGGGACATTGGACCATCGAAGAGCTGCAAATATAATGAGAACTACATTGATTTGGGAGTAGTGCCTTTCCTCAGCCACAGTGTGTTATATGTGCAAAAGTACTATCTGACAACTCGATGAAACCTTCACTCTTGCGCAGACATTTAGAAACAAAACATGGCAATTTGAAAAATACACCACGGGAGTTTTTTGAGCGAGAATAAAGACGACTTTCGAGTAGTAACACATATATAAAAGCAACAGATACCATTAACAAGAAGGGGCTAGAAGAGTATTCTATGGTGAGCTACCGAGTGGCTAGGACAGGGAAGCCCCATACTATTGTGGAGGACTTAATTATTCCTGCTGCCGTGGATATGGCTGGGACAATGCTGGGGGAAAAGACCAACAAAACTATACAGACAATGTCTTTATCAAACAACACTGTTTCACGACACAGCAGTGACGCGGCAGGAGATGTTTTGAAACAATACCTGCTTTCCATACAAGCCAGTGAATTCTATGCGTTACAGCTGGATGAGTCAATAGACATGGCAGGCCTGGCACAGCTCCTGGTTTATGGGGGTCAATAGGCTCTATGCATTATTCCGCCTCCAGCGTTCTAATTTTACTTCCGACCGGGTTGATGACTTCCGGAGCGAGTTCTACTATTGTTTTTATCCTTAGCTTACTAGCTATCATCGACGCATTTCTGACTGAAATGACTACGTTTAAATTACAGCCCCGTGAAGGAGGTGCTAATGAACATTGTTCAGTGCCTCTGTGTTCAGTTTCTTCCAAATGTAATGGTATTGTGAGCTTCCATCGTTTCCCAGTCGATGTCGAGCTCAGAAAAAGGTGTTTGGGAAAGAAGACTGAAACCTCCTGCTCCGACTGAGGGGGGTGAAGAACAAGGTTCGCTGCCTATGGACTGCCGTCTCTGATCCGGTCCAGCGCATGGGCCAAGCCAGTGTAAATGTACATGTTTATTTACTAGCAGCAAAATAATAATTTGTTTATCTACGACATGTATCAATCATTTGTGTTGTAGTGAATATCAGTTTGTGTGGAGCTTGTATTGGCTTTAATTAGGCAATGAGTAACAGGGGTGGGGGAAAGAAATCAAGTCAACACAGTACAGCCAGAATGCAAGATTGAATACAATGTTAGAGATGTGTAATTGATTAACTGAACTGTTGAACATTTGCTGAAATATATATTTTTAAACAAATCTATTCTACTGTAGATTTCTTCACAAGAACATCAATACTTATTTTTTATAAAACCCCTAAACTTGGCACCCATGCAGGGGATCCATTCTGGTGCGAGAGACACTTCTGCAAGTAGTGGTAAAAAATACAAGTGGTCAATCTTCTCTCTTATAGTTTTTGAAACCTGTAGATCTTTAAATATCCTTTCAACTAGGATGTCCTCCTGTGCACAGATGACAAAGTCACACCAGCTACAACCTGTGAGAAGGATTTGACCTTGCACCTGCCAGTAGTAAGCATGAGATCTCTTCAACTTCAGCTCTCCATTCTGTATCTTCAGGTAAGGTCAGTCAACATAACTTGGTCCATTTGGGCACTTGACCTCGAAGAGTCCAAAGTGTGGTCTTACACTGGGATCAAATATGATTCCATCTGGAGAGGATCCTAAGGTGGTCAGCTGAGGTCTCTCCCTGGCAAACCTCTTCAGGATGCTTCAGGATGCGGATAACGAGAGGATAACGAGAGGATGTTATTCTCATTTTCCTGAGCTGATGCCATTCCGGGTAGCTGCTCTGCTCCCTTGTAGCAACCTCGACTTTGTGACATCTCGTAGGTTGTCTCTAATGCCTTGAGGTGGAACTGCTCCTGATGGCTAAGGACGTAAGCACACTGGGAAGCCTGGAGCCTGTAGCCATATAATGGATGTATTGATGGAGAAGGGGCATCGGCAATCTTCACAATTTCATGGGTCTTTGGCAGTGGAAGCTGATAGGACAGAACACTGCCGCATTGCACTGGCCCAAAGGAGGACTCAACCAGGGGCACGTCAGCTGACTTTTCCATTGTTGTCACAAGAGGGGCAGGAAGTGGAGAAAAGTTGGCATACGTTGGCAGATGCGGAGAAGGTCCATGTCAGGCATGTATCCATTGAGTGCTTTGTAGAGAGAACTTCTGCAAAACATTTTAAAACCTTAACATCAGGTTGGAGAGATTACTATGACAAAGACTCATGTAACTTTTCCAGAAACAGCACAAGCCCAAGAGTTCAAATAAAATGAATTAAAATATACAGATTTATAGATTATATATTTCCCCCAGTCTTTGTCATTACATCGTAAAGACACCACTGTTTAGGCTTATCATCTGGATACAATCACAAGAAAATGTTTTCTATAATGTTTCCATTCTAGGAACCTCCAACTTACCTTATTCCATCAGCACACAAGTTAATAGGTTTACGGAACTCTATCCCACCAACCGGACCTGGCTTCACACTCTAATTAACAAGGATTTACTGTTACATAGGCTGAATACTTTTCAGGTGCGTTTTTTAATGGATATTGATAGACTCACAAGTGTTCTTGGCTTGTGCCAATGCTGTTCTGTGTCTGTGCAGCTGTGAACTGGTGGTGCAGCAGGAATGTTTAGTTGAGAGTAGTCTGGTAAAGAAGGGCCACCAGATGATTGCACAGAGCACTTCCTGCAACACAGGAGCAGTGGCTTTGGACCACTATCACTGGTACGGAGTGCTTTAACACCATCTGAAGATAAGTGTGATGAAAGACTGAAGTGAGAAACAAGAATGATGCGGCCCATAAATAACAATAAACACAGTAGTGTCTAGTCTTCTTAACTCGGGGCTCATTTAACTATACAGGAATACATTGTGTCTCAGTAACACAATTACCAAACACTGTATCAACAGATCTTTACCAAATAACCTGTTAAGTGGGCAATTCTAAATTGGGATTTGGAACCATCATTAATATCTATCTACTGATAAGATTAAACGTTGATACTGTCTCCAACACATTTTGAACATGATGACAGTGTCTCACAGGAGATGTTTAACAAGGTCCCTAGTAGCTATCTATAACCTTTCCCTACTCTCATGCTGTGCGGCTTTTCACTCTTCCTCATGGACCTGTGACAGGCAGACATCTCCCCTGTCAATGTATCTTTGTTAGATACTGTGTAGAAGACATGAATAACAATTATTTTTAGCTAGCAAATATAGCTAGCAAGCATAACTTAACCAAGCTAATGAAAATACACACATTCTCAGGTAGATTCTGTCAACGTTACATAATTTTACGAAGTAACTAGCTAGCTACAGTTAGTAGTTAAATTAGCTAGCTACTGATTGTAGCGTCATATCTGTCATTGACTTGGTACTCACCTTCATAGTTGTCTATGTAGCTTCCTATATACATCTTGAACCCCTTTTCATTCTTGTTAGCTGGAGTCTCGGAGGCTGATTTAACAATTCGATATACATCATTAATATTAATTTGAGGCAAGTCCTGAAGACACCAAAGACACTTGAAGACTTGAACACTGAAGACACTTGCTGCCAAGGGAATGGCTGACAGCTTGAAAGATGTTTTGGACACTACAGTGAAAATGGTTAACTTTGTTAAAGCAATGCACCTGAACTATCTTGTATTTTCTGCATTATGCAAGGATATGGGCAGCGACCATGTAACGCTTTTACAACATCCAGAAGTGCGCTGGTTATCAAGGGGCAAAGTATTCACACTTGTTTTTAATTGAGAGACGAGCTTAGTTTTCTTTACTGACCATAATTTTCACTTGTCTGACCACTTGCATGATGACGAGTTTCTCACGCGATGATGAGTTTCTCACATGACTGGCCTGTCTGGGTGATGTTTTTTCTCACCTGAATGATCTGAATCTAGGATTACAGGGACACTCCGCAACTATATTCAATGTGCTGGACAAAATTCAGACTATGAGTTGGAGCTCTTCTCTGTCTGCATTAACAACGACAACACACAGGTCTTTCCATCATTGTATGATTTTCTTGTGTGAAAATGAACTCAAGCTTACGGACAATGTCAAATGTGATATAGCGAAGCACCTGATTGAGTTGGGTGTGCAGTCATGCAGATACTTTCCCGAAACGGATGACACAAACAACTGGATTCGTTATCCCTTTCATGCCCTGCCTTCAGTCCATTTACCGATATCTGAACAAGAGAGCCTCATCGAAATTACAAAAAGCGTTTCTGTGAAAATGTCATTTAATCAGAAGTATCCTGCGCTCAGTTTCTTGCCTTGGCAAATCACGCTGTTAAGATACTGATGCCCTTTGCAACCACGTACCTATGTGAGAATGGATTCTCGGCCCTCACTAGCATGAAAACTAAATACAGACACAGACTGTGTGGAAAAGGATTTAAGACTGAGACTCTCTCCAATACAACATTGCAGAGTTATGTGCATCCTTTCAAGCACACCCTTCTCATTAACCTGTGGTGAGTTATTCAGTTTTCGATGAACGATTAAGGTTTTATAAGTAAGATGATTAAATAAAGAGCAAAATGATTGATTATTATTATATTATTATTTGTGCCCTGGTCCTATAAGAGCTCTTTGTCACTTCCCAAGAGCCGGGTTGTGACAACTCAAACTCATTCTCATGTTTAATAAATATATCGGATAGTGTGTGTGTGTGGCAGACTTACAATGATGGCAAAAAACAACATTTGAGAGTGCACTGACCCTGGTGCTGGAGGAGTTGAATGTTTGAAGGGGTATGGGACTATAAAAAGATTGGGAACCACTGTCTTAGAGGAGTCTTCCGGAAACTAGAGCACATTAAATTCTGCCTCATGGTCCTGACTGACAGTGGATACGACTTCATCTGAATGGAAGAGGGGAGAGAGACGGTGAAAAAAGGAGGAAGTGAGTGTTGAAGTATTTTGTCCTTGGAGATGATGTGTCTCTCTTTGAACGCGTCTTAGTTTTCGTGTCATTTCATGTTCACGCTTAGACAGAGGACAAAGAGTGTATTTCTGGATAGCAGGAGGAGTGTTGAGGAAAGGGAGAAAACAAGGAATGTGTAGAGAGAGAGAGAGAGTTAGGAAACAACTCAATTTCTAGTCAACCATCAGTTATGAATGAGTGACTACAACAATCAATCCCCTAGTGTCCCATGTCTATGACCATCAGTGCGGTTGGTTTGATGCGTTTCTCTCAAGCATTTATGGTCTATAACAGCTGCCACTTTCTGTCTTCATCTCTATTCCACCCCTTCTCCCTCCATCCTACACCTTTCTCAGGTCGGCATCATCGATGATGACATCTTCGAGGAGGACGAGCACTTTTTCGTGCGGCTGCTCAACCTGCGCATTGGTGACGCCGAGGGGATGTTCGAGAGTGATGAGCCAGGCGCGGGACCCAAGGGCCGTCTGGTGGAGCCACTGGTCGCCACGGTGACCATCCTGGACGACGACCATGCTGGCATCTTCACATTCCGTGATCGGCTGGTGCGCGTCAGCGAGAGTGTTGGCACCATGGAGATCTCGGTGGTGAGGAACTCGGGCGCCCGCGGCACGGTGATCCTGCCCTATCACACGGAGGCGGGCACTGCGAAGGGGGGCGGCGTGGACTATGAGGACACCCAGGGAGAGCTGGAGTTCTCCAACGACCAGACAACGTGAGTAGTGATGGACGGACGCACAGAAAGGCAGATAGATGTAACAGTACAACTTTAAACAGTCCCCTCGCCCATACCCGGGCGCGAACCAGGGACCCTCTGCACACATCAACAACAGTCACCCTCGAAGCATCGTTACCCATCACTCCACAAAAGCCGCGGCCCTTGCAGAGCAAGGGGAACCACTACTTCAAGGTCTCACAGCAAGTGACGTCACCGATTGAAACGCTATTTAGCGCACACCGCTAACTAAACTAGCCGTTTCACATCCGTTACATAGACATACAGACTCCCTACCTCTAAACATCTACTCTATTTGTTTATTGGTTGCTTCCATTTCATCCACT
This sequence comes from Oncorhynchus kisutch, assembly GCF_002021735.2. Classification (NCBI taxonomy): domain Eukaryota; kingdom Metazoa; phylum Chordata; class Actinopteri; order Salmoniformes; family Salmonidae; genus Oncorhynchus; species Oncorhynchus kisutch. The sequence continues at coordinate 57,238,103 of NC_034188.2, read as the reverse complement.
CTCTTTTTTATTTATTATTATTTTTATATTTTTATTTATTTTTACCCCTTTTTCTCCCCAATTCCGTGGTATCCAATTGTTGTAGTAGCTACTATCTTGTCTCATCGCTACAACTCCCGTACGGGCTCGGGAGAGACGAAGGTTGAAAGTCATGCGTCCTCCGATACACAACCCAACCAGCCGTACTGCTTTTCAACACAGCGCGAACCCAGGGACTCTGATGGCACAGCTGGCGCTGCAGTACAGCGCCCTTAACCACTGCGCCACCCGGGAGGCCTCATTTCATCCACTCTCATCCATCTTCCTCTTTTCCCACTCTCCTCCCCTCCATCTTTTCCTACTCTCCCCTACTCCTTCATTATCGCTCCCTCCCCCTCCCCTCTCCCTACTCCATGCCAGACACTGTTCTCCATTATTCATCAAGGCCAACCTGGTGGGAGATTTAACTCCATCAATGGCTTGAGTGTTTGTTCATCTCATAACCAATACTGTATTCACACTGCTATGTGTTGCTGCCTTAAAGTAGACTACACCATGCTATATTACCATTCTATCTGTATTCATGTCTGCCTTATCTCTTTCTGGTTCTTTCTCTCTCGCCACAAATCTGCACAAGAATGGTCATTTGAACATCATGTTTATTTCTCATTCATCTCTAATTTCGCTCTCATCTCACTATCTATTCTTCTCTTCCTCTATTCTCTCATTCTCTTTTCTTGCTCTTGCTCTTGCTCTTGCTCTTGCTCTTGCTCTTGCTCTTGCTCTTGCTCTTGCTCTTGCTCTTGCTCTTGCTCTTCTCTCTCTCTCTCTCTCTCTCTCTCTCCCTCTCTCTCTCAGCCTCTTATCTTCCTGTATCTACAGATGTAGGATATCAATATGATCACCCTGTTGCAGGAGAACAAGGCTTCTGAAGTTTGTAATTTCCACTTTGAAATTTCAGGCTAGATTTTTCCCCCCAAAAATATTGATCAACCTCTACAAAAATGTCTGTTAATTATGATTTGCATAATAATTTACATTTCCTGTTGCTGCAAGATCGTTTTCCTGCTGTAGCAAATTTTGCTCAAATCAAGATCCGACATCTGTATCTCTTTCTTCTCCCTCTTTCTCTCTTTTCTCTTTGTTTCTTTGTTTCTCTCTCATCGCTTGTTTATGTTTGCGCCGCCAACAGGGAGACTGTTGCTGTGGTGACATTTTCAGGCACAATGTCCTGGGAGACATTATCAGGACTAATGTGCATAATAACAAAGTGAAACACGTCTTCCAACTCCTCCTCCCCTCCATCCTCCCCCATTTCCTCTTTTCACCAGCCACTCCGCATCAGCCTGAAGTAAAAGCTTACCGCTAGTCCTGCACTACTCTGTAGGGGGGATGCAGTGGACCCTATGGGTTAGTGCCAGTGGGATCCCCAAGAGACGCTGAGGCTAAGGTTGCTCAGTAGTAGGTACAGTAAAGGACTTACAGTGGGAAGTGGTTAGTGCCAGTAGGTAGACTCACAGGATGGAAGGAGCTAGATGAGGGTTGGAGCTGTGGCTGAGGGTTGGAGCTGTGGCTGAGGGTTGGAGCTGTGGCTGAGGGTTGGAGCTGTGGCTGAGGGTTGGAGCAGTGGCTGAGGGTTGGAGCAGTGGCTGAGGGTTGGAGCAGTGGCTGAGGGTTGGAGCAGTGGCTGAGGGTTGGAGCAGTGGCGGAGGGTTAGGTCACAGTAGTAGGGGATAATATTCAGCAGGGGCGACGTCCCTCTGTGTTGCAGACCCCTGGGTGTCCCCTCACTGGCCGGTGTGCATGTCTTCATCTGAATTATTCAGCCGTGGAGTGATTTTGACTTGGTTCCTCTGTGGTGATTTAAGTGCAAGCTGTGTCTGTTAATATGTCTGGGGAGGCCCCCCGGGGAGGAAGACATCTTTGTCTGGCTTTGTGCCGCTCCCCTCCCTGCCTTTTGCTCAATAGCTGTACATGGAGTATGGTTAGCGCATTGATATCTGGGAGTGACCCGTGGTGGAAAGAGAGCCTTGTGGCTCTACATTAAGGGGGGGGGGGGGGGGTCATCTTCTGTGCGTGTGTGTGAGGTGAGCTCTTTCTGTAAAGTAAAACAAAATCCCTGACTTACCCCTGGGACTACATCCTTCCACTGTTGAATACATTTAAAGAAGACAGTCTAATCCATTTGTTGGTTACTGACCTCTGATACAGACCTCTGATACTGACCTGTTTGTGTGTGTGCGTCTGCAGTCAGACCCTGCAGGTGAGGATCATTGATGATGAGGAGTATGAGAAAAAGGAGAACTTCTTCATCGTACTAGAGGAACCACGCTGGCTGAAGAGGGGAATCTCAGGTGTGTGTACTTGTAGTGTGTGTGTCCGTTTGCATGTCTGTGAATGTCCTCTTTCCATTTTCCCAGTATCAGTTGAACCTCAGTGAACCATGCCAGCCATGTTGACATAGCACTCTCTCTCAGTCTCCAGTAATACAACAGGTGTGATAACAGCTGATACGGCCTTTCTCTCCTTCTCTCTCTGGCTCTCTCTCTTTCTCTCTCTGCCACTGTTTGTAATCTACAGTCAGTCTACCCACAGACAAACAATAAATTCCAGCCGAAGCTCACATTTCAGTCCGTAGCAGGAGAAAACAAACAGGGAGAGAAAGTGAGAGTGAGTGTGTAGGGGTTTGTTTTCCTGATGTCAGTGATTGGGAATGGGTTGGTGCTGACGGGTACGGAGTACTGCACCTTTTAATGCGTTGTGGCACCTCTTATAGAATACTGTCTCTAAAACACAAACCCAGGTACGGTCCAATTAAAGTAAGTACCATTACCTTTTTCATTCCATTTCAGGCTCTGATTGAGTTGGGCCTTATCGCTAGTACCAGTAAGGCACTATAGATGGCTTTGTTTGGTAAAGAATGGATTTTCAATTCTGCTGGTGAAATGAAGATACAAGTAGAGACCTTTCAGAGTCGCAGAGCCAACCAAAGCGTGATGTCCAATCGTGTGTGAGGTGAAGAAAATAAAGAGGAAATAGCCCTTGTGTCTGTGTGTGTTTAGTTTGTGTGTGTTTCGTTCGTGTGTGTGTGTGAGCGAGAGAGAGAGAGCATACACTTGCACACTCCCCATCGTGGATTTAAAAGCATAGGATTGGCATAAGCATTGGCTGGAGGGAGTTTCCACCATTCCTAAATCAATGCCATAATCTTTGCAAGTGTACACTTTAGGAGAAGAGTGGAGAATCAGGGTACAACCAGAGAGAGAGAGAGAGAGAGAAATAGAGAGAATGTTGAAAACAAAAAAAACATGTTTATACTGAACCGAGGCTCTTAGAGGAGAGTCCACAATGGCATCAGAGCTCTTAGTTGGTGAAATCTCACAAGGTCAGGGAAGTGTAATGGTGTGATATCATGTCATACTGCACTTTGACTTTGGACTACTGTAATGACTGTTCTGTTCTTCTGTTTGGACTGCTGTGCTGACTGTTCTGTTCTTCTGTTTGGACTGCTGTACTGACTGTTCTGTTCTTCTGTTTGGACTGCTGTGCTGACTGTTCTGTTCTTCTGTTTGGACTGCTGTACTGACTGTTCTGTTCTTCTGTTTGGACTGCTGTACTGACTTCTGTTCTTCTGTTTGGACTGCTGTACTGATTGTTCTGTTCCTCTGTTTGGACTGCTGTGCTGACGGTTCTGTTCTTCTGTTTGGACTGCTGTGCTGACTGTTCTGTTCTTCTGTTTGGACTGCTGTACTGCTTGTTCTGTTCTTCTGTTTGGACTGCTGTACTGATTGTTCTGTTCCTCTGTTTGGACTGCTGTGCTGACTGTTCTGTTCTTCTGTTTGGACTGCTGTACTGATTGTTCTGTTCTTCTGTTTGGACTGCTGTACTGACTGTTCTGTTCTTCTGTTTGGACTGCTGTACTGACTGTTCTGTTCTTCTGTTTGGACTGCTGTACTGACTGTTCTGTTCTTCTGTTTGGACTGCTGTACTGACTGTTCTGTTCTTCTGTTTGGACTGCTGTGCTGACTGTTCTGTTCTTATGTTTGGACTGCTGTGCTGACTGTTCTGTTCTTCTGTTTGGACTGCTGTGCTGACTGTTCTGTTCTTCTGTTTGGACTGCTGTACTGATGATTGTTCTGTTCTTCTGTTTGGACTGCTGTACTGATGATTGTTCTGTTCTTCTGTTTGGACTGCTGTACTGACTGTTCTGTTTTTCCTTCTTTCTTCCAGCCCTTCTGCTTAACCAAGGTAAGACCATCAGCAACTTGCCTCACACAACCAGCCTAGAAACAGCCCACAGAACATTTTATTATCCCTAAAGGCACATGTGGGGGAATTGGTTTTGGTTCCCAAATCATCCATAAAAACAACAAACATTTCACATGAGATCAATTTAAGGGTCTCTGAAGAACCATACAAAAATCAAAATCCAGACATGTTTCGGCCCTCCAGGACTGGAATTGAATAGCCCTGCATATTATTTCCATATTTCCCAGAGTGCCTTTTGAGTGAATGTTGGTGTTACCAGTAACACACATGACTGTGTTTGCTAGTGATGGATACATGGTTGTTGAATTCATTCATTTTCAGTCCTGTTGCCTTCACCAAGATCCTAAGTGAATACGTTGTCATATAATATTTCATAAAGCCTTCTTCTGAGGGCCTAGTTTTACCCTAATCCTCCCTGCAAATCACATTATGCTGGCTGGCAAAGTGATGTGTAATTCCATTTGGAATCCAGCCAGAGTGGGGATGTCCAACGTTTCGAATTTTATTCGCCCACAACCTGCATTCAGAATGACTGTCAGGGTTGCGAAGACTAAGATATGAGACTACCTTAGACATCAAAAACTGAAACAACCATTTCAGTATCGGGTGCAATAAGTCCAAGTAACAGATACTGGTACTCTGGTACTGCTTGCCATGCGGTAGTAGAGAGAACAGTCTATGACTGGGGTGGCTGGGGGTCTTTGACAATTTTTAGGGCCTTCCTCTGACACCGCCTGGTGTAGAGGTCCTGGATGGCAGGCAGCTTTGCCCCAGTGATGTACTGGGCGGTACGCACTACCCTCTGAAGTGCCTTGTGGTCAGAGGCCGAGCAATTGCCGTACCAGGCAGTGATGCAACCGGTCAGGATGCTCTCGATGTTGCAGTTGTCAGGACCCATGCCAAATCTTTTTAGTTTCCTGAGGGGGAATAGGCTTTGTCGTGCCTTCTTCACGACTGTCTTGGTGTGTTTGGACCAATCTAGTTTGTTGTTGTGAACACCAAGGAATTTGAAGCTCTCAACCTGCTCCACTACAGCCCCATTGATGAGAATGGAGACGTGCTCAGTGCTCCTTTTCCTGTCGTCCACAATCATCTCCTTAGTCTTGGTTTCGTTGAGGGATAGGTTGTTATTCTGGCACCACCCGGCCAGGTCTCTGACCACCTCCCTATAGTCTGTCTCGTCGTTGTCGATGATTAGGCCTACCACTGTTGTGTCGTCTGCAAACTTAATGATGGTGTTGGAGTCGTGCCTGACCATGCAGTCGTGGGTGAACAGGGAGTACAGGAGGGGACTGAGCACGCACCCCAGGGGGGGCTCCAGTGTTGAGGATCAGCGTGGCAGATGTGTTGCTACCTACCCTAACCACCTGGGGGCGGCCTGTCAGGAAGTCCAGGATCCAGTTGCAGTGGGATGTGTTTAGTCCCAGGATTCTTAGCTTGGTGATGAGCTTTGAGGGTACTATGTTGTTGAACGCTGAGCTGTAGTCAATGAACGGTATTCTCACATAGGTGTTCCTTTTGTCCAGGTGGGAAAGGGCAGCGTGGAGTGCAATAGAGATTGCATCATCTGTGGATCTGTTGGGGCGGTATGCAAATTGGAGTGGGTCTAAGGTTTCTGGGATAATGGTGTTGATGTGAGCCATTACCAGCCTTTCAAAGCACTTCATGGCTACGGACGGGGTCTGTAGTCATTTAGGCAGGTTACCTTTGTGTTCTTGGGCACAGGGACATGGTGGTCTGCTTGAAGCATGTTGGTATTACAGACTCAATCAGGGACATGTTGAAAATGTCAGTGAAGACACCTGCCAGTTGGTGAGCACATGCCCGGAGCACACGTCCTGGTAATCCATCTGGCCCTGCAGCCTTGTGTATGTTGACCTGTTTAAAGGTCTTAGTCACTTCGGCTACGGTGAGCGTGATCACACATTCGTCCGGAACAGCTGATGCTCTCATGCATGCCTCGGTGTTGCTTGCCTCGAAGCGAGCATAGAAGTGATTTAGCTCGTCTGGTAGGCTCGTGTCACTGGGCAGCTCGCGGCTGTGCTTCCCTTTGTAGTCTGTAATAGTTTCCAAGCCCTGCCACATCCGACGAGCGTCGGAGCCGGTGTAGTATGATTCAATCTTAGCCCTGTATTGATGCTTTGCCTGTTTGATGGTTCGTCGCAGGGCATAGCAGGAAGTCTTGTAAGCTTCCGGTTTAGAGTTCCGCACCTTGAAAGCAGCAGCTCTACCCTTTATCTCAGTGCGAATGTTGCCTGTAAACCATGGCTTCTGGTTGGGGTATGTACGTACCGTCACTGTGGGGACGACGTCCTCAATGTACTAAAGCCAGTGACTGATATGGTGTATTCCTCAATGTCATCGGAAGAATCCTGGAACATGTTCCAGTCTGTGATAGCAAAGCAGTCCTGTAGTTTAGCATCTGCTTCATCAGACAATTTTTTTATCGACCGAGTCACTGGTGCTTCCTGCTTTAATTTTTGCTTGTAAGCAGGAATCAGGAGGATAGAGTTGTGGTTGGATTTACCAAATGGAGGGCGAGGGAGAGCTTTGTACGTGTCTCTGTGTGTGGAGTACAGGTGATCTAGAATTTTTTTCCCTCTGGTTGCACATTTAACATGTTGATAGAGATTTGGTAGAACTGATTTAAGTTTCCCTGCATTAAAGTCTCCGGCCACTAGGAGTGCCGCCTCTGGGTGAGTGGTTTCCTGTTTGCTTATTTCCTTATACAGCTGACTGAGTGCGGTCTTAGTGCCAGCATCTGTCTGTGGTGGTAAATAAACAGCCATGAAAAGTATAGCTGAAAACTCTCTATGCAAGTAGTGTGGCCTGCAGTTTATCACAATGTACTCTACTTCAGGCGAGCAAAATCTAGAGACTTCCTTAGATTTAGTGCACCAGCTGTTGTTTACAAATATGCACAGACTGCCCCCCCCCCCCTCGTGCTGTTCTATCCTGCCGGTGCAGCGTGTATCCCGCTAGCTGAATATCCATGTCGTCATTCAGCCATAATTCCGTGAAGCATAGGATATTACAGTGGACGGTGCCAAGATTTACCAAGCTCCGTACCAAACTTCAGAAAGATTGTGAAAAATTTAAATAAATAAAAGTTTAGTCATTATTATTTTTATTTGTTCAAGATATAAGACCTTTCCTGTGACTGGAATGATAATTGGATCATTTATTTCAGCATGTCCATGCAAAGTCGTGACCAAAAAAGAAAGGAAAAAGTTAGCCGTTCTATTGCTAATCAACAAGAGAGAAACGTGCTTATAGACAACTGCCATAACTACACTTGGCCTATGGATAATATCATGCTTTCGAATGCTGAAGATGACGAATTCCCCTCTTTACCGGTTACTCCGTGCAAACCTCCACCCTCCAAAAAACCCAACATGAACTCTGACATTGTGGCTACCCTCTAATTACTCATCAACTCCAGATGTGACGCCATTGAGAAAATGGTAGGCGCGAACACCATGGTTATCGAAGGCTTGAAAAAGACTGTGGATTTTGCATGTGGTGAAATTAATGATGTGAAAACGAGAGTGGCAAAAGTTGAAAAAAATGTGGAAAGGGTGGAAAAGAATAACAATGTCTACCATAGACGTCTCAATGATCTGGAACAATACACAATAAAATGGAACCTGAGACTCTACGGCTTGCCAGAGGTGGAGAATGAAGATGTGCGAGGAGAGGCTATCCGTATCTGCCAAGAAGTTTTGCCTGCAGAGAACAAAGCTGGTGATACCATCGACGTTGTGCATCGCCTCGGCAAGAAGCAACAGCAAAGCGATTCAAGACCCAGGGGTATCATCATCCTATTCACTACCAGATTCTACAGGGATGCTGTCTGGAAAGCTGCTAGGAAGAACGCCTTCCTTCAGAGCCATGGTATGCGTTTCGCCGAGCATCTCAGCCCGGAAGACATAGAAAGAAGGAACAAGTTGTGGCCAACGATCAAGATAGCACAAAGTGAGGGGAAGGCTGCTTACTTCGTCGGAGGACGAGGTTTCATCAACGGTTCAGAAATCCATATTCCTCCCTAAAATCTCACCAGAAGGAACAGGTTGATGGTTTCAGCCATGGTATTCTCATTTTCCTTATGTGGTTTACCTAACAAGCATCAGGTGACTATTTTACAGGAATACTCAGGTATTTCAATTCATTAGTTTGTTCTTGTATGACCAGAAGTCCTATTTTGTTTACAAACTTACGAAGAAGATTGAAAGCTGAATTTATGTTTTATGTATACAGTAACTAAGATACTGTCCTAAATGGCATACAGGTCTGCTCTGACTTTACACGGTTATTGTTCTATTTAGTTATTAATACTTATTTCCAAAAAAGGTCTTAGGAACGTTTATATGTAAAACATTTTGTTATTCAATTATTTTATGATCAGTTTTCATATGTACTTAAAATAGTAGGTACCCTTTTATTTAAATTATTATTTGTTGTTTTATTTCTCAGAATAGTTCCTGATTACACTAAAGAGGGTTTTTAGTCTCTCTTACTACAAGAACCCTTGGTTTGGTCTTGAACATAATTTCCAGTTGAGTTGAATTTCAAAGGTTATGGAATAAGCTATTTTCACTTTAAATTGACTTAAATGGTGCAGATCTCGGTTCCTTATCGTTTACGTTCACTGCTCCTACGTCTTTGACTCATCCTACTACAATTTATACTTTTATATAATCTTTGTTGTTTTGTCTTTGTCTATATTATCTCTTAATGCTAGGGGGTTACGAAACAATGTGAAGCGCAAGGCCTTATTTTTATTTGCTAAACAATTTCGAACAGATTTTTGCTTTTTTCAAGAGTCTCACTCAATTTCTGCTGATGCCAACTTCTGGAGGTCACAGTGGGGCAACGATATTTGGCTTTCCCATGGATCTGAACGCTCTGCTGGTGTCACTACAATGAAAAATACCTTTGGTGGTAATATTCTACACTCGGAATGTGACCCCTTTGGTCACTTTATTTGTCTTGTGATCAGTTACAATGACATTACACTCATTACTGTAAACTTCTACGGGTACAACACCAAACATGAGAATGATGAGTTGCTTGAATCTATAGAGAAACATATACTTCATTGGTTATCTAAATTTCCCAATTCGTTATTATTGATAGGAGGGGACTTTAACATTACAATAGATAATTCAACTGATAGATGGCCCCCAGGTAGGCCAACCAATCAGAATTTGGGTTTAATACTTTTTATGGAAAAGTTTGATCTTACTGATATATGGAGAGAGAGGTGTCCGGCCGAAAGATCATTCACTTGGAGTAACAAAACAGGCTCCAGACAATCCAGAATAGATTTTTGGCTTATATCCAAATGTATTGATAGTGAGTGTGTTACTACAAATATTTGTACTACTCCCCTCACAGACCATAAGGCTATTTACATTGATATCAAAATATTTACCCCTGATACGAACCTTGGTAGAGCATCCTACTGGAAGCTAAATAGCTCATTATTAAATAATGATATAGTTACATTTGAGGTTAAAGATCTGCTCTCACACTTTTGGGAAAGGGCTTGTGAAGAAAAATCTTATTGCAAGAGCTGGGAGCTCTTCAAATTTGAGGTGTCCAAATATCTTAGAAAATATGGTAGTAATCTTGCTAAGACCAGAAGAGCTGAGGAGGAAAAGGTGATCATTAAGATAACTTCCCTTTCTCAGAGGTCCCCAGCTGACCTCTTGGGGGAGGAGAAGATGGAACTAATTGAGTTACAAAATAAACTGGATAATATATATAAATTAAAAGCAGAAGGAGCCTTTATTAGATCTAGGAAAAAATGGATTGAGGAGGGAGAACAGAATTCATCCTATTTCTTTAGACTTGAGAAATGTCACTCTAAAAATAACACTATCCATAAGTTAAACATTGATGGTGTTATTACAGATGACCAACAATTAATCGCTAAATACTGCAGCAATTTTTACAGAAAATTGTTTAGCTCTACGTACTGTCAGGAATCCACAGATATGTTTTTTAACTCACTGAATAATGTTCACTCTATCAGTGATATAGAATCTAAACAGTGTGATGAACCCATCAAAGTTGAAGAGATTATAGAGTCTATCAAAATCTAAAGAACAATAAATCACCAGGTGTTGATGGAATTACATCAGAATTTTACAAATTATTTTCTGAACAAGTAGCTCCCTTCCTATTTGAAGTCTTTTTAGAGAGTATTAAAAACAATGTTCTCCCTCCTACAATGAGTCAGGGGTTAATAACACTGATACCTAAGCCTAAAAAAGAAGTGCTGCTCATCGATAACTGGCGTCCAATTTGTCTTCTTAATAATGACTATAAGATATTAGCCTCACTACTTGCAAAAATAATTAAAGAAGTCCTGGATGCAATCATTGATGAAACACAGTCTGGCTTCATGAGGAACAGACATATTTCTAACAATGTCAGACTAGTATTAGACGTACTTGACTACTCAGACCTAATAACTGAGGATAGCTTCATATTATTTTTAGATTTTTATAAAGCATTTGACACAGTAGAGCATCAGTTTCTCTTCCACTCCCTTGAGAGACTTGGCTTTGGGGATTTCTTTCTGTAAGGCTATTAAGACTCTCTATGCAAATGGTAACAGCTCTATCAAATTGAAATATGGCACCTCACCTAGATTTGAGTTAAAGAGAGGAATTAGGCAAGGTTGTCCTATCTCTCCGTACCTGTTTTTATTAATCACCCAACTTCTTGCAAATTCTTTAAATAATAGTCCTGTACAAGGTATTTCCATAGCTGGTAAAGAAATTATTATAAGCCAGCTGGCTGACGATACTACACTTTTTCTGAAAGACGCTAACCAAATTCCCATATCGATCAATGTGATACAATCCTTTTCCAAAGCGTCTGGTCTATATCTTAACATTAAGAAATGTGAACTCATGGCTGTCAAAGATTGTGTGACACCTTCATATTATGGTATTCCAGTAAAAGAAGAACTTACATATTTAGGCATAGCCATTACAAAGGATCAGAAGTCTAGAGGCTTACTAAATTTTAACCCTCTTATTAAAAAAACCCAGAAGAAACAAAATCAATGGCTACAGAGGGACTTATCTTTAAAAGGTAGAGTCCTAATAACCAAGGCTGAAGGTATCTCTAGACTAACATATGGTGCTCTATCTTTATATCTTGACCGTAAAATAAGCAAGGAGATAGACCAGATGCTTTTTAACTTTCTTTGGAGAAACCGTACCCATTACATTAGGAAAACTGTTGTAATGAACACTCACTTATGAGAATGGTGGACTGAATTTTCTGGATTTTACTACTTTAAATAATACTTTCAAGATCAATTGGATAAAATAATTCCTAAGAAGACCCACTTCTATCTGGAATTTTATTCCTCATCATGTCTTCTCTACTTTTTGGTAACTTCATGTTGTTTTGCAATTATAATATTGACAAAGTTCCAGTGAAACTTTCTGCTTTTCATCGGCAGGTTTTCTTGTCATGGTCCTTAATTTATAAACACAATTTTTCTCCACACAGATATTATATATGGAATAATCGGGATATATTGTATAAAAATCTCTGTTTTTAGAATATTGGTTCAGAAATAATATCCTATTGGTGAGCCAACTGGTAAATGCAGAGGGTCTTTTACTCAGTTATAAAGAATTCTTATCACTTTACAAGGTCCCCGTAACACCTAAAGATTTTGCAATTGTTTTAGATGCCATTCCCTCAGGTGTTGCTATGTTATTCAGGAACATGTCAAGACCTGACCCTCAGAGCCTACCTTCTATTGACCCTGTTGACTCATCAGTAGGAAAGATTTGTCCAGACGAGGCATCCGAGGCATCCGAGGCATCCGGCTCTTCGTCCTCTGCGTCGCTTCCTTTTGCGAATAATTGGGACGTCTGCCCTGCGGGGTGTTTGGAGAATATTGTGTGAGTCCTGCTTGTTGTTGTTGTTGAAGAAATCTTTGTCTAATCCGAGGTGAGTGATCGCTGTCCTGATATCCAGAAGCTCTTTTCTTCCATAAGATACGGTTGCAGAAACATTATGTACAAAATAATTTACAAATATTGCGAAAAAAAAACACATAATAGCACAATTGGTTAGGAGACCGTAAAACAGCGGCCATCTCCTCCGGCGCCAACACCAACACGGGGTTTTTGTTAATTTAACTCTTGAATCAACACTAGTTAACACTTACCAATTTGCTGTGTGCTATGAAAGGGCACCTTTTAGAATTCTGGAGAACCGTAGATGCCACGTCAAGAACCCCACACCTAACTCAAAGGTTCTTTATCGGGCAAAAGTTCTCCAGGGAACCTTAAGAGTTGAGGACCCTTATTTAGATCACACCTCTGGGGCAGTTAGCCACTTAGGGATTAGCCCTCAGTGTGGCCTTGGATATTGTGACATCATTTATTGATTGAAATCTATTAACAGCATTAATCCAAGATAAGGACCTGCTCACTCCATAAAATGCATCACTCTTACATCGATTTGTATCCATCCCTGGATAAATATTAAATAGGTATATCTCGCACAACTGGCCTCTTTTGGATAAATATTATATGGGTGTTTCTCGCACAACTGGCCTCTCCTGGATAAATATTAGAGTACTGTCCTTCTGTAAGCTAACAGTGTCCCAAGCCACACTCTATTTGAATGCAGATCTTAGAGGTGTTGAAGAGCCCTACCCAATCAGGGCCCATATTCATAAAGCGTCTCAGAGTAGGAGTGTTGATCTAGAATCGGTTTTTCCTTCTAGATCATAAGAGATGGGCAGAGATGGGGGGGGGGGGATGCTTTGTGAATATGGGCCCTGAGCTGATGATGCAGTAATGTACCCACAGACCAGCAGTATACTTCATCATCATTAGAGTGTATTAGTATTTATTAGGATCCCTGGTGTAGCCGTAAGAGCATCACGGTGAAGGAGCTGGAGCGTTGGGGGAATACAGTGGGACAGTTGCCATGTGGTGCCTGGCAGCTCTCTACTGCTTTCATAATTACAGCTTGTGCTTTGAAGGCAGAGGAGAGGAACTTAAAGAGGAATAATATCTGCCCACTCACCACGCGGCGACGACGACACACAAGAAAAGCTTTCGTGCGTCTTTGCGGCTCACCGTCTTTGTCGTCCCTCCAATGAGAGGATGAGTAATTATACGCTATATGTAGACAGGGAATATATGATGCTGAATGGAAGGAGGGAAAATGGGTTTAGCCCAGCTGTTTATAGTGTGTTTGAGGTGTTATTTTAGATAGGGCCTATTTATGGCCCAGCTCAATATTTGATTAACTAAATCCCACCATGGAACATTGGTCTCTGCCCATCTCAAGCATATATGATTGACAGCCACAAAATCAATCATTTGGGACATTGGTCTCTGCCCACCTCAAGTCAGCATAAATCTACCCTAATTTACACTCACCTTCTGTCTGTATCTTTCTCTAACACAATGTCTGGCTATCTTTTTGCTGCTATGTCTCCCAGTCCTACTTTCCTCTTCTCATGAATCTACCCCACTAGTCCTTAGCTCTTCTCTTTTCCCCTCTTGCTTCCCCATCACACCCACACATTCACCGCCAACCTCTTATCTCTCCTTCTCTCTGACTGTCTCCCTTCCCCACTCACACACATCTCCACAAACATGGGCTAATACACATGAGTGATATACTGTATGAAGAAATAACGCTGACTCCGACTCAATTATTGATAGGACTCTGGCCTTATCTATTTGTGAGGCATGTTGGCATGTTTGAGTTACACTTACTCTCTAGCTCTTCCCTCACCCCCCTCTCTCCACTCTCCACTCTCCTTCACTGATCTATGCATCTCATCCCTCCTCTTTCCTTCCATCTCTTAGAGGATCCTGATGGCCAGATGAGTGCAGAGGAGGAGGAGGCGAGGCGCATTGCAGAGATGGGAAAGCCCATCTTGGGGGAGCACAGCCGGCTGGAAGTGGTCATTGAGGAGTCTTATGAGTTCAAGGTATGTTACCCCTCTTCTCCCCTGCTTCACTCTATTGGCCACATCAGAGCTCAGTATATGTATCAATGATCTAGGATCAGTTCCATCATGTCCATATCATCTTATTCATTGTTATCTACTAAGATCACATACAGCCCCAGAGCCACAAAGTGGTTTAACTCCAACCCTTCTGAGGACAGAGACACTGAGCAGAGTGGAGTGTTGTTCCACTTTAAAACATTCTATGCAAGTCAATGGTACCTATATTAGCATTTTCACCATTTGTATCCAAATAACATAATTGAGTTACACAATCAATTTTTAGATACCTTAAGATGATTTGGGCATGAAGCATGAACATGCTAATATAGGTAACATTGACTTGCGTTGGATTTTCTGAGGTGGAACGATCCTCCACTGTGCTCAGAAGGTTGGTATTTAAGTGAACCAACGGTTGTGACGGATGACAGCTAGCTCATTGAAGTCCTATATCACCATGGCCAGGGATTTAATCCAATCAGTCCATGTGCCTCTTCTTGACTTGATTAAGATTAATTTATTATTTAGAATAAGATTGCGCTTGTCACTCATGATTTGTAGCAGCACAAAACAAGCACAACAGGTAATTGAACTCTCAAGTAATTTCAACGACTGGCACTTGACTTTACGAAATCCTAGATCAATGTCACATAGTTTAATAGCATTGTTTGCTCTATGGATGGGTGGACAGTGCATGCAAAAAAAAAACACAAAAAAGACCAGTGAGAAATGTTTACACAGGTGATGAAGTTTCCACATTTAGAAAACAAGAAGGAAACACTACTAGCGCTGAGCATCACATACTGTATGCCCAGGCAGCTCCTATACGGTGGCAGTCAGAGACAACGTTCACATCAGTGGAGGCTGGTGGGAGGAGCTATAGGAGGACGGGCTCATTGTATTGGCTGGAATGGATTAAATAGAACGTGTCAAATAGATGTAAACCTCATGTTTGACTCCGTTCCAATTATTCCATTCCAGCCATTACAATGAGCCCGTCCTCTTATAGCTCCTCCCACCAAGCATCCAATGGTTTACATGTGCACTAATAGTTCAATGTTAAACACTGATTATAGCAGTAGGCCGACAATGGCAATAGTCATGTAAACGCTTTGCTCTGCTTATCTTAATCGGCATAAAGTCAAATCGAAGTAAACATACACCGATTTTAAACACTGAGCAATCCTTCGAATTATTAGGACATGTAAACGTATTCATTGTTCCGCCAGTGTATTTAATCTACGCACGTGCCAGCACCTGTAGTGTGAGCCTCCCTCTTTTGCACGAGTGAAGTGAGATGTAAAAACTGAAAGTATGCATCTTAGCTTTCACCTACAAACTTTATATGTCCAAACTCAGAATCAAAAATAACCTGACTTCTGTGGGACAGTGCTTATTTTTACTGCCAATTTTCTGCATTTATTTACCACATCAAGTAGCTTGAAACAGGATTATTCAGACAATAATTATTCTTGCAAAGCATGTAGATGTTTTAAACAAACGATTATATTAATCTGACTATCCATAATAATCATATTATTGTGTGCATGTAACCATACTCATTATTGAAAAGAACAGTATGTCCCAGTTACCTAAAGGCTGAAGTCCATTGCCTATAGTCCCCAGTCTTGCAGATGTTTACCCACAGTGGTGAGACCTTTCTAGCCAATGAAACCTCCTATCCAGTTGGGTTTGGCTAGGGTGTTTAATAGGACGGTTTTATTGGTTTGTTTGAGTAGGAAGAAGTTAGTTTAGTGCAGTCGTACTTGAGTGCTGGATATGATGCTTTCCTTTAGTGTCTGAGTGGATCCCAGGACTCAGCATGTGGTTTGCTGTGCTTGGGGGGAGTGTCTTTATAAACCGATGTGCCACAGCTCGTGTGTGGTTGCGGTGAAACCAAAAATAGTGCTATTGTGAATTCATATTACTTCAGAAATGGACTGCAGAAAGAGTAGCAGCTGCTGTCGCAACAGCTAATGGGGATCCTAATAAAATACCAGATAATACTGCACTTCTCATGGTAACGATGCCACTGTCTCTAACTTCTTCATTAGAGTTCCGGTCACGCACCTAAGTTTGCCGCCTTCTCTATAACAGGATGTTGACTATGTGCTCTTTGTTTGTGATTGGCAGAGCACCGTTGACAAGCTCATTAAGAAGACCAACTTGGCCCTTGTGATTGGCACTCACTCCTGGAGGGAGCAGTTCGTGGAAGCTGTGACTGTCAGCGCAGGTCAGCTTCTGGTGTGTGTGTGCGTGATTTCTATTGAGTGAGAGAAAGATGAATAAGGTGAGTCTCACTGTTGACATTGTATCATACACACACACTGACTGGCTGCTTTATGAATGTAATTACCCGCTCATGCTTTGAGTAGCGGTCTGAGGGCTTTTTGTACAGAGCCGTAATTACATCAAATATTTTGAGTCCTTTATTTTTCATACAAAAAGCGTTCCACGCTTTCCATTTAGAAAGTGAGTGTTAGCTTGCTCTTTAAGTGTGACATGTCAAGGGGTAACAAGTGAGGACACAGTCCCTTCATTTTGGAAGCTCATTATAACAGGAAATAACTTGTTTGAAAAGTGATAATTGCAAACCCTCAGACTTCAAATGACAAGGTTTCTGTGATATTTATGTTTGTAATATCTGTTATATAATGTAATGACTAGAAAGCAAAGCTGTCTTCCACGGTGTTGAGGTAATGGGAGAGATGCCTGACTGTGTCTCGTGTAAAAGCTCTCTCCGGTGGACAGTTATATTCATTACAGACAAACATGTCTCACCATAATCCAACAATACACAAAGTAATACACGGAGCGTGGTGTGTGTGCGCCAGTGAAGGCTCCTCAGAGGAGGAATGGGAGGACCATCCTCAGTGAATTTCATAAAAATACAAGTTGTGAAACATTAAAAAAGTTATCCTTTTATAGGTTAAACT
The DNA here is from genome assembly GCF_002021735.2 of Oncorhynchus kisutch. Classification (NCBI taxonomy): domain Eukaryota; kingdom Metazoa; phylum Chordata; class Actinopteri; order Salmoniformes; family Salmonidae; genus Oncorhynchus; species Oncorhynchus kisutch. Next base: position 57,220,910 of record NC_034188.2, on the reverse strand, counting down.
TTACTATAAATATACTCACAGGTCAACAAATAATTGATTAAAATACACTGTTTTGCAGTGAAGGTCTACAGTAACCTCAACAGCACTCTGTATGGTAGCACCATGGTGTAGCCGGAGGACACCTAGTTACACAGTAATAATGACAACTTCCGGAGGACGTCCTCCAACCTATCAGAGCTCTTGCAGCATTAACTGACATGTTGTCCACCCAATCAAAGGATCAGAGAATGAATCTAGTACTGAAAGCAGAAGCTACAGCTAGCACTGCACAAAATGTGGTGAGTAGTTGACTCAGAGAGAAAGACCACATTTCAACCATTTTAAACAAATTAATTTCTTCAAAAATAAAGGATAAGCAAGAGAAAGAACTAGCTATTTAGTTTTATTTATTTTTCTCACTTTTAATTACTTCACTTGCAAATGCAGAAAGCTAGTTTTGCCTACTCAAACAAAGGGGGATGCTATGTTAGCTAGCTGGCTATGGCTATCCAACACTGAAACTCTTCCAAGTCCAGGTAAGCTTTTGGTTGTATTAATTTATTGCCACCGGGGCTCGCCGGTGTAACTGCTAAACTGCTTGCTGACGGTACACTGTACTGCATGATTGTAGCAGGTTTTTTCTCCTGGTCACAGACAGCTGATGTGTTGTGCACTGAAGTCCACAAGTGAATCGAAAAGGTGTGCGTAGATGTGAGAAGGAATATACAACGAGCAAAGTGATCATACTGTTTGTATGTGGCTGCTATGAAAGTGAACTGTGTTTGAGTGTGATCATGGGTGTATTCATTCCTCCGATTCTGTAAAAAAAAAACATAAGCAAACAGAATGAAACGGGGATAAACACACCTGAGTTTGTCCAATATAAACTGTCGTTTGCAACTGTTGGACTAATGAGTACACCCTAGATCAGCTAGATGTAGGCAAGAGTGTGCAAGGTGGTACCGAATGTGTCACTGTCAGTCACTTAGATTTTTCTCACGACCTGTACACCTACGCTGTAAACTTTCATTCATAGGCTAGGTTGTAGCAACCTCATGATGGGTATAGGGAAAATTCAAGTATCATGTAGTAGCCTAAACCTATCGATGTTACATTGAGCTGGGTGAATGGAATATGAATGAGAGTCATCCAGTATTCTGTAATAGATAATAAGGCCATGCTCATATTTTTTTTTATTGTCCTCCCTCATCTTAAATGGCACCAACCACCACTGGTGTGCGTCCGTGCATGAGTGTGTTTGTATACGTGGCTCTTATGTTTTACTGTGTCCCCCTCCCAGGTGATGACGATGATGAAGAGGGTCGTGAGGAGCGTCTGCCATCCTGCTACGACTACGTCATGCACTTCCTGACGGTGTTCTGGAAGGTTCTGTTCGCCTTCGTTCCGCCCACCGAGTACTGGAATGGCTGGGCCTGCTTCTTCGTGTCCATCTCGGTTATCGGCATCTTGACTGCTATCATCGGGGACCTAGCCTCCCACTTCGGCTGCACTGTGGGTCTCAGGGACACTGTCACTGCCGTGGTGTTTGTGGCTCTGGGTACTTCCATTCCTGGTGAGAGATTATGCTAAACGGAACAAAAATAGAAACATGCAACAATTTCATTGATTTTACTGAGTTACAGTTCATATGAGGAAATCAGTCAAGTTGAAATACATTTATTAGGCCCTTACCTATAGATTTCACATGACTGGGAATACAGATATGCATCTGTTGGTCACAGATACCTTTTAAAAAATCATGAGCCTCACTGTATTTTTGTGCATTCAAATTGCCATCGATAAAATGCAATTGTGTTCATTGTCCGTAGCTTCTGCCTGGCCATACCATAACCCCACCACCATGGGGCACTCTGTTCACAACGTTGACATCAGAAAACCACTCGCCCACACGACACCATACACGTGGTCTGCCCAGGGCTCTGCGCTATCTTTTTTTCCCAAGGAGTACATGCGCTCCTAAATGAAAGTGTAGGAGCACACAAAGAAATTTAGGAGCACAGTGAAAAATGTAACAGAGTTTATTAACAAACAATTTATCACATATATATTTATACTGCGTGTGTGAGCGTGTACTAAGGGACACACATCTGTGGAACAGCACATACCACCAAAATCACACATTGACCCATGCCTACTAGACGCAAAGGATATCAGTTGTCCAGCTGCTTTTGTATGTTGGCCGTCTGGCACGCTTAGAGGTCAGCCGTCTGGCACGCTTGGAGGTCAGCCAGCGGTCCACGGCAGGAGTGGGATGGAACTCCTCGACAGGAGACCCCTCCAGGCTGATCCTCATCAGGTCTTCGGCCGTGGAGAACCCAAGGCAGCTTCTTGTCGAATTCTTAATCCGGTTCTGCGCAGAGAAGCCTCACTCACACTGGGCGGGTGAAATGGGCAGCACCAGCATAAGCTGCACCAACTCCAGTATGTTCTAGGGAAAAGATGATAACTTTAAATTTCATTTAAACTCTTACCATTAACTTATCAAAACCAACCATAGGATACCATACATAACCACTCAGGACTGTTAGTCTACCTTGTAATTGTGCCTGTAGGGGTCCTTTGTCAACAGGCCACTGTAGGACTTGTCCTTAAAATTGTGGCTGACCAGGATTTTCAGCTCCTGCCACTCATCCTGGATTGCAGCCATGTTGCATCCGGGTTGGATGCGCGCTGTGTGAAGAAGCAGTGCGGTTTTGTTGGGTTGTGTTTCGGATTTCCCGAGTCCGTACGGGAGTTGCAGCGATGAGACAAGACTGTAACTACTAACAATTGGATACCACGAAATTGGGGAGAAAAAAGGGGTGTAAAATACAAATAAATAAATACATTCTTACCTCTCTAGAGGCTTCTTGAAATGCCTCATCAGGTCTGCCACACCATCATCGCCAAAGGTGAGAAGGCTGGCCTGGTCTTCTGGCCAGGTGTCAGGGTTTAGCACTCAAAGACTCCACTGGGGTCTGGACACCCTCATCCTTCAGCAAACTACCAAACCTGGCTTTGAGGTCATCCACGCCGATGTTGATGGCCGCCTCCATGTGCTGCTTCAGCTGGGGATTGGGGTGAGGTCCGTGAAGCCTTTCAGATTCCTCTTCAGTGTTATTCCCTTTAACAGAAATAACACACACACAATGAAATGTCTGGCCATTTTTCTGTGTCCCATTAAAATTTCCCTCCTTATCTCAAATCGTTCTATTGGGCAACGAATACATAGATTCTCACACTGAGAATCTGTCTTAATCATCAATTTGACATTATAACAAGCTCTCATCCTAACACACCTGGAATATCCTCTCATCATGAGCAAGCAGGGTCTGGATCTTGTCCAGCATGCCTCCTGCCTTTGCCATAAGCTTTAGTGCTTCCAGTCTGGTCACTGTCTTCCTCAACTCTGACATGGCTTGGGGGAGGATCAGGTCATTTCTTTGCAGGGTGAGGCTAGCTCCTCAAACATGTCTGAAAGAAAATGGCAGAATACACAAAAGAGTGCATTCTCCATTTCCCACTTTATCTGTTAAGTAGTGAATAAATACACTGTCACCTGCCAATTACTTGATTCTGAATGTTCATTTGAGTCTTGAACCTATTTTTTAAAACTAGTGTGGAATTACATTTCCTGTGTAAAACTGACCTTTGCCCGCCCTTGAACTTCTGTTGTTGATGCTACGGCCAGGTGCTCCATGTGCTGCAGAACAACGGAGTACTGGCCTTAGTCAGTGGCAAGGTCCTTGTCTTGTCCATGCTGTAGGAACACTAAGGGCTCTGTGGACATGGGAGATCCAGCGAGTTCCCTTGACGCTAGACTGTGTGCAAATATCCACACCGACGAGCTCTTGCCCAAGAACATAGAGTTCTCGTTTGGATTTTCAGCTGAAGTGATACATCTTCCATATCAGATTCAGAAGATCGTACACGACATACACCTTTGGCTCTTTCTTCTGAATGGTCAGTATTGCCAGCTCTGGTCTGTGAAAGTCAGAACAGAATCTTCCAATCAATTCACCGTCTCCTTCCCCCCTGTCTCTTGTGCCATCAGAAAACAATAATTATGTGGTATTTACCATTCCAGCACATAGCACACAGACAGACACACAGTATTGTTTAACAATCGATGCTAGCAAATAAAACGAAATCATAGAGAATTTATTAGTTACAAATGTATGTGGCATACAGTGGATTGGGATTATATGCCCCCCTGCCTCTCTCTGCAGGTGGGCAATCACTCCCCCACGGTGGCCCATGTTCATGGAGGCACCATTTGCCCCAAAGGAGATGCAATTCTTCATCCATGACCCTCCATCCTCCTCTGGGCAAACAGCACGAAAAGTGGCCTTGGTGGCATCCAGAACACCTCGAATGACAACACAAAAAAACAATTATACAAAAGTATTTCCATTATGAATAATGATTCAACTTTACACAAGAATAAAGCCTATAAAGAGGAACAATTTACCAATGGCATGAGAGTGCTCAAGTGTCTGTTGGCTGACCAGGAGATTGACTGGCTTCATTCCCATCCTCCAACAAGCGTACGTAGACAATCTCACATTCGGTGTTGGATATATATCAGTGTCTCCGTCTATTAGAAAGGCAAGATGCTTCGCGGCTTTCAGATTCGCTGACAGGGGCTCTTTCATTATGTCAGCAATTTGACCGATCATCTCCGCACATTTTACATCATTGTCGTATGTGGGATTGTCAACTCCGTTTTTGTGGTGGAGTCTGATAAGCGGCTCAAATTTGACGAAATGTTCTTCTTTCGCAATGAAGTATGCGATGTTTATCTTTATTTTCAGCTGCCTCCTCTTCTCCTCCTCAGACAGCAGCACTTGCCTCCTCAAGGCTGCTGACACCGTGCCTGAAGGTTTCTCTCAACAGGTACAGATCTCTGCACTGGATATGCCGCCGCGAGATATAATGTTTTGCTACGCTATCTCTTTTCAGATGCGGGTTTCCTGACACGAAAGACGATCCCGCCTGTTTCTGCCCTCTACATTATTTGCAGAACATGACGTTGTTTTCGAACTCTAGCCATGGGAACATTTTGAGCCAATTCGCATTGAATCTATATGTTCTCCCTCCACCGGCTACAGTGGACGTTGAAGTGACAGCGGGGGTCACGGTAGCGTCGCTAATGTTGTTTTCAGCATCCCTAACGTTAGCCGCCTCAGGTCAACCTTGTGAAGAGGCTTCATTAGTTGAACCTTGCGAATCCCCATTGCCGGATTCCTCTTTCTCCTAGTCTCTTTTTCGCTTAAATTAAAATTGAATGGGCTTCATTTTTAGCGATGTCTGCACGTTAATTTATAGCCTATACCGACACTATTTTCCAGTGTTGTTCACCTTTCTCTCTCTCTGACTGGACTGCGTCATCACAGAAAACTACTGTGGTTGGTGCATGCCGCTTGTAGAATGTGGGACCTGAAGTTTTTAAACAATTAGCAGCGGGGGAAACATAGATTACCATGGGTTGTAATCTTTAATCGCACACTGTGCTCGTAAAAAATGATTTTTAGGTTCGCACATATCTATTTTTAGGGGCAAATGCAAGTGAAATACTGCACTGTAGAGCACTGGGTCTGCGGTTGTGAGGCCGGTTGGACACACTGCCAAATTCTCTAAAACGATGTTGGAGGGTTTATGGTAGAGAAATCAACATTAAATTCTCTGGCAATAGCTGTGGTGGACATTCCTGCAGTCAGTATACCAATTGCGCGCACTCCCTCAAAACATGAAACATCTGTGACATTGGTTTGTGTGACAAAACTGCACATTTTAAAGTGGCCTTTTATTGTCCCCAGCATAAGGTGCACCTGTGTAGTGATCATGCTGTTTAATCAGCTTCTTGATATGCCACAACTGTCAGGTGGGTGGATTATCTTGGCAAAGGAGAAATGCTCATTAACAGGATGTAAACTAATGTGTGCACAAAATTTGAGAGAAATAAGATTTTGTGTCTATGGAACATTTTAGGGATCTTTTATTTCATGAAACATCTGACCAACACTTTACATGTGGTGTTTCTGTTTTTGTTCAGTGTATATCTTAATGTCATTTAAATACCATAACCAGCCCTCATTTTATGACGGGTTAGGTATAAGGTTGCCAGTAATAGCATTACGGTTTGGGAAATTGCAGAACTTCCTGCCTTGCAGCTTGGCCAGTTAGTGAAGTCCTTGTGTGACCACAACGAAATATGTTTATGGTAACAAGTGTTGTCTGTGGTTGACTTATGACAACAGTATGACTAAGATGCTGAAAGCTGTGATGACAGGTACTTCTCTCTCACTTCTTCACTTGTCTTTCTTCTCTCTGTTCTCTCCCAACCTTCCTACCCTCCTCCCTCCCTCCTCAGACACGTTTGCCAGCAAGGTGGCGGCTACGCAGGACCAGCACGCTGACGCGTCGGTGGGCAATGTGACAGGCAGCAACGCGGTCAACGTGTTCCTGGGCATCGGGGTGGCGTGGTCAGTGGCGGCCGTCTACTGGAAGGTGCAGGGCAAGGAATTCCGCGTGGACCCGGGCTCCCTGGCCTTCTCCGTCACCCTCTTCACCAGCTTCGCCTTCATCTGCATGGGCGTGCTACTGTTCCGCCGGCGGCCCTCTATCGGGGGGGAGCTGGGAGGGCCGCGGACAGCACGCATCATCACCAGCCTCTTCTTCCTGGGCCTCTGGTTCCTCTACGTCCTCTTCTCCAGCCTGGAGGCCTACTGCCACATAGAGGGCTTTTAGAGGACACATGAGAGCAGAGACAGGGCTACTAGTCAAAACACTGATATACATTATAGTTATTATAATACACACATCTACAACAGGACAGGGCCCAGGCCAAAGGTTGGGACCTGTTCATTGTCACTGGATCACTAATAACTAAGGGATCTATAGACATACCAGATATACACACACAATTGCATACAAAACACATACACACAAACTGAAATATGAACTGTACATATAACTACATGCATGTGCCAACAAATGCAAATGTGGTCTCTCACCAAGACAAACACACACATATACAATACTGTAACAAGGGCACCACACAGGTTGTGTGTGGCCTGGAGCCTGGATGACACCCAGTTAACATCAACCTCCTATTGCACACTCAAATGTTATACACACTCACTGGACAAACGAGGAAGAGAAGGAGAGAAAACAAAGTATTGGTCAAGGAAGTAAGACAGGAGAGATGTCAAAGAAGGAAGCATGTTCAGAATGTAAACCAGCATGTTGGAAAAGAGGAAGAGCGAAAGAGAGAAAGTGACAGACAGGTGTGTAGAAACTAAGTGTTGCAGTGGCATTCTATTCATTCCAGCTGGCTGCATAACATGATTTTGGGTCCAGCTAGACTGCTTTAACTGAAGCAGGGTCGAGTGCCATGGGTTTTGCAGGGATGGCCATAGCTCTATCACCGGTGCAGCACAGGCAAACCAGACTCAAAGTACAGTGGTGCAAAAAATACTCAATTGTCAGACTTGAGTAAAAGTAAATGCTATACATCAAATTCCGTATATTAAACAAACCAGACCGCACAAATGTATTTTTTATGGACAGCCAGGGGCACACTCCAAAACGTACACATCATTTACAAACGCACTACTTGTGTTTAGTGAGTCTGCCAGATCAGAGGCAGTAGGGATGACAATGTGTTATATTGATAGGTGCGTGAATTGGACCATATTGCTCTCCTGCCTGAGCATTCTAAATGTAACGAGTACTTTTGGGTGTCAGGGAAAAGGTATGGAAGTAAAAAATTATATATTTTCTTTAGGAATGTTGTTGAGTACCAGTCAAAGTTGTCAAAAATATAAATAGTAAGGTAGAGAACAGAACTTGTTTTTGGAGTAAGTTTTAAGTCAAAGTATTTTTACTTAGTTACTTTACACCACTGCGTAGTAGTGGAATGGGTCCATCTTCAGTCGCTATGACGGAGCACCATGAAAATGGTTGATCAATGAGTAAAATGTTTACATTTAGCAACGGGAGATACTGAGTAAAACGACAACAAAACTGAAAGCCCCAAGTTGCAGTTATAATTTCCTATAGAGAGGTGGGAATTCCGCATGACATTAAAACAAGGTCTCAATGCGGTGTTGGTGTAAATACATGCTTATATACTATAGGAGAGTAGATGTATTTATTAGAGGGACTTCTCTACAGATATGGTAGAATGGGGTGGCCAATGGGAACAGATATAATGCATGGTGTTCAGAAACTAGTCACCACTCTCCGACTTGACAGGAAAATGACTTTTGGAGATCGCTTGTGTAAGTTATGGCTCCTCAACGAGACATCATTCTTTCTCATAACTACAGTCCCATCCATTGAAGTTAAACAGAGCAATCCAGAGGGATTAAATATAAATTTGCCTCCTCATCTGTGGACTTCTGAATGAAGGGAAGACCAGAGTTTCTGGAGGCGTCACTCTGAATAAAGAAAGTCTCACATCCAGCTCTTGAGGCTCTTACTGTTCACATCTCACTGGACTTCAGATATTACAGTGGAGATCATAGATCTGCATTCCACTCCAGACAGTAGAGTCCTCCATCACCATCATGTTTGAGACATTGTACATTTTTATGACCTTTCGCAACCGCCATACGAGTGAAATGAGGATTTAGCAATGCAGGCACATTGATGGTGTAAATATTATTTGTTACTGTCCAAGGGTAAGTTACTATCCACTGAAGCACAGCACAAAACGACACATTTGTCTCCTAGAAATATGATACTAAAAGAGAGTGTATCGCTATCTAACGCATCCTTTTCAAAAACAATCCGTTACTTGAATACAGGTATAAAGTCAACTTTACAAATATACAAATATACTGTATCCCTTTGGCTCCACGCTTGCTCAGTGGACAGTAACTAGTCATTGTACTTTGGTGGGTGTAAAGGTAAAAGCAGAGAGGGGTGGTGAGGTTGAGGGTAGCGTTTGTTTGGTCCAAAATATATCATATGTAAGGATATTGGTCACCTGTGTAAGACTTCAGGACCAGAAGAGTTCTGTACCGAGATGTCTATATTGTTGTTCATTCAATCGAAATCTATCAATATTTGTGAAGGGGAAAAAAACGTTGCTCGTTTGTGATGCTATAACGGAACAACTTTTAGGTGTGGAGGGCTGTAAGTCTTTGCTGTGGAATAGTGGGTAGAGATGCATGACAGAATAATAGTGACAGCACGGCACCGGCATGGACAAAAATAATGATAATGATGCATGCATGGGTGGTGACACGAGAATACAGTGTGTGTGTATTTCATAGGAGAATGGTTCACATAGAGCAGGACGTCCAGACTGCAGCCAGACCTGTGAAGAGCATACAGACTGCTTCTGCTCCTCACCTGTTAACAGTAAAGGCTGCTCTGGAAATATCCCAACACAACCCCAGCTAATTGGCCCAAAATACAGCAACACTGGGCCACCATCAGTACCTAAGACCATGGCATATAAGTTAACTTATTTTGGAGTGAGGCTTACTGTACTCCAACTTGTCCAACAGTGTTAGTTCCAAATGCTCCTATTCTTCTGGTTATTCTGGTTTCTTACCTTTTGAAATCCAAACCGCTCCGTTTGCGTAACAGTGAAACTGGGAGAGATTACATTTCAACCCATGGGTTCTCATCATGTTCTAATCAGGTACTGACTGTTATGCAGTAACTACAGATCGTCGCTACAGTCATTCTGCGTCATACCCATTTATTGCCTTAAAGTCTAGTATTTAATATTTTGTTTAATTTGACTTGTCTTGCACTTTGTTGAGTATGTGTATGCTTGGAGCGGGAGCCCGAAACCAAATAGATTTTTGTGCAATGTGTGGAACCAGTGGCAACTCAGAGTAATCTCTACTACTTAGCTAAGAAAAGTGGCAGAGGTAATATACACTATACAGTGGGGCGAAAAAGTATTTAGTCAGCCACCAATTGTGCAAGTTCTCCCACTTAAAAAGATGAGAGAGGCCTGTAATTTTCATCATAGGTACACTTCAACTATGACAGACAAAATGAGAAGAAAAAAATCCTGAAAAATCACATTGTAGGATTTTTTATGAATTTATTTGCAAATGATGGTGGAAAATAAGTATTACAGGCCTCTCATCTTTTTAAGTGGGAGAACTTGCACAATTGGTGGCTGACTACATACTTTTTTGCCCCACTGTGTATACAAAAGTATGTGGACAACCCTTCAAATTAGTGGCTTCGGCTATTTCAGCAACACCCGTTGCCGACAGGTGTATAAAATCGAGCACACCGCCATGCAATCTCCATAGACAAAAATTGGCAGTAGAATGGCCAATACTGACTACTGAAGAGCTCAGTGACTTTCAACGTGGCACCGTCATAAGATGCCACCATTCCAACAAGTCAATGTTTGGCCTGCTAGAGCTGCCCCGGTCAACTGTAAGTGGTGTTATTGTGAAGTGGAAACATCTAGGAGCAACAATGGCCACACAAGCTCACAGAACAGGACTGCCGAGTCCTGAAGCTCATAAAAATTATTCTGTCCTTGGTTGCAAAGCTCACTACTGAGTTCCAAACTGCCTCTGGAAGAAATGTCAGCGCAATAACCTTTTGTCGGGAACTTCATGAAATGGGTTTCAATGGCCAAGCAGCTGCACACAAGCCTAAGTTCACCATGCGCAATGCCAAGCTTCGGCTGGAGTGGTGTAAAGCTCGCCACCATTGGAGCAGTGGAAACACATTCTCCGGAGTGATGAATCACGCTTCACCATCTGGTTTGGCGGATGTCATGAGAAAGCTACCTGCTCGAATGCATAGTGCCAACTGTAAAGTTTGGTGTAAAAGGAATAATGGTCTGGGGATGTTTTTCATGGTTTTGGGCTAGGCCTCTTAGTTCCAGTGAAGGGAAATCTTAGTTCTACAGCATAGAATGACATTCTAGACGATTCTGTGCTTCGAATTTTGTGGCAACAGTTTGGGGAAGGCCCTTTCCTGTTTCAGCATGACAATGCCCCCGTGCACAAAGCGAGGTCCATACAGAAATGCTTTGTCGAGATCAGTGTGGAAGAACTTGACTAGCCTGACCTCAACCCCATTGGCCACCTTTTGGGATGAATTGGAACGCCAACTGCGAGCCAGGCCTAATCGCCTAAGTCAGTGCCCGACCACACTAATGCTCTTGTGGCTAAATGGAATCAGGTCTCCGCAGCAATGTTCCAACATCTAGTGGAAAGCCTTCATATGAGGCTGTTATAGCAGCAAAGGGGGGACCAACTCCATATTAATACCCATGATTTTGGAATGAGACCTTCGATGAGCAGGTGTCCACATAATTTTGGTCATGTAGTGTATGATTACATATAAACTGAAATAACATCTTCATGAAAGATCCACTTAGGTATACTGTGTTTACTCTGGATTTGACTCTACTTTATAATATTTTGTTACTCCTGCCCCATTCTCAATGAGATGAAAGTGCAATAAGTAAGATAGTGGGAGATGGGGAGGGGCAGTGAACTGTTACTGTCCATGGTCCTTACACGTGGCTCAATCGCCTGACTTACTGAGTCGCTAAGAAAACATTTATAATAACAGAGGACAACAAGGCTGACACAAAATGGAGGTGTGTTTATCTCAGTATTGCCAGGTGTTCTGAGGTGGATATGGAGAGAGAATAGAACACAGCAGTGAGGCTCTGTCAATATGCTGAACAATACTAGAGACAGATGTTATATCGTATGAGAGTTTTCCCCACTTATTTTAGAGTTCAGGATAGTCTCTAGTTGAACTGTAGCGTTGTCAGTGAGTACAACCAGTGAGAATGATTAACATTTAAATATTACAAATGCAAAAAGTGGATTAATGAGTAATGACATTTTGGAAATAAAGTGAGTAAACAAACTGACCCCTTCAACTACAGATGTACTGATTCAAATAGCAACTTAATGAAATTGGAATGCACACTTAAGAATAGTTATGTATAAATATGGTTGTTGATGCTTGTATAACATACAAAGATTTCAGTTACCTTGGCCCTCCTCAGTGTTTCCCCACTAACAGTGTTAGTCAACTTTTGAAAAGCAACTTCTTATCTCTTCTTCAACTAAAAAAAATCCAGAAGTGACATTTTTCTATTTTCAAATGATATTGGTAATGGTGGAAGCACCACAGATGTAGCCCCGATGGTTTAGGCAGGTGATAAAGAGGCATTTAGATATTTCTCTAATTGTCCAATTTGAAGGCAAATTTCCCCTTGAACTGTTCATTTGATGTACCACTAGCTGATGTATTATTTCTCTACTAAATCACTGTGTCTTATGTTTTTATACTCTACATGCACATTTCTGTTGCCCAGATTATTAAAATTATTTATATTTATTAATGATATTTTATTGTTCAACGGCTCCTTGAAGCAAACCATTTGAACCATTACAATGTTTCAAAGAGAGTAGTTGCAATGTGCAAAAATATAAACCTGAATCTTCTTTGAGTTCATCTTGATGAGCAGTCAACAGCTCACTCAGTGGGAGTAAAACACTTATTTTCTCCAGTGTTTGTTGCACCCTCTACCAACCGACATACAGTACCAGTCAAAAGTTTGGACACACCTACTCATTCAAGGGGTTTTCTTTATTTTTACTATTTTCTACATTTGTAGAATAGTAGTGAAGACATCAAAACTATGAAATAACACATATGGAATCATGTAGTAACCAAAAAAGTGTTAAACAAATCTAAATATATTTTATATTTGAGATTCTTCAAAGTAGCCACCCTTTGTCTTGATGACAGCTTTGCACACTCTTGGCATTCTCTCAACCAGCTTCATGAGGTAGTCACTTGGAATGCATTTCAATTAACAGGTGTGCCTTGTTCATTTGTGGAGTTTGAGACAATCAGTTGTGTTATGACAGGGTAAGGGTGGTATACAGAAGATAGCCCTATTTGTTAAAAGACCAAGTCCATATTATGGCAAGAACAGCTCAAATAAGCACATCATTACTTTAAGACACGCAGGTCAGTCAATAAGGAACATTTCAATAACTTTTTTAAGTTTCTTCAAGTGCAGTCGCAAAAAACATCAAACGCTATGATGAAACTGGCTCATGAGGACCGCCACAGGAATGGAAGACCCAGAGTTATCTCTGCTGCAGAGGATAAGTTCATTGGAGTTCACTGCTTCACAGTGTTCAAGTAACAGACCCATCTCAACATCAACTGTTCAGAGGAGACTGCGTGAATTAGGCCTTCATGGTCGAATTGCTGCAAAGAAACAATTACTACGGGACACCAATAAGAAGAGACTTGCTTGGGCCAAGAAACACGAGCAATGGACATTAGACCGGTCGAAATCTGTCTTTTGGTCTGATGAGTCCAAATTTGAGATTTTTGGTTCCAACCACCGTGTCTTCTTGAGACACAGAGTAGGTGAACGGATGATCTTCGTATTTGTGGTTCCCACTATGAAGCATGGAGGAGGAGGTGTGATGGTGATTTTCTGGTGACACTGTCAGTGATTTATTTAGAATTCAAGGCACACTTAACCAGCATGGCTACCAAAGCATTCTGCAGCGATACGCCATCCCATCATTTGTTTTCAACAGGACAATGACCCAACACACCTCCAGGCTGTGTAAGGGCTATTTGACCAAGAAGGAGAGTGAGGGAGTGTTGCATCAGATGACCTGGCTTCCACAGTCATCCAACCTCGGTCCAACAATGAGTTGGACCGCAGAGTGAAGGAAAAGCAGCCAACAAGTGCCCGGCATATGTAGGAACTCCTTCAAGACTGTTGGAAAAGCATTCCAGGTGAATCTGGTTGAGAGAATGCCAAGAGTGTGCAAAGCTGTAATCAAGGCAAAGGGTGGCTACTTTGAAGAATCTCAAATCTAAAACTATATTTTGATTTGTTAAACACTTTTTTTTGTTACATGATTCTATATGTGTTATTTCGTAGTTTTGATGTCTTTACGATTATTCTATAATGTATAAAATAGGAAAAATAAAGAAAAAATCTTGAATGAGTAGGTGTGTCCAAACTTTTGACTGGTACTGTATATTTAATTAATTAACTTGAAGACTATCAAGTGAGATTAGCATGTTTACATAAAAATCGAAATGGACATCGCAAGTATCTTGTCAGTTTGTTCAGCGTTGTGATATATAGAATGCCATTTACATTCATTGGGTTGGTTATGATATGCCTTTTCCTGAATAGAACTGTCTACAATGTTCCGTTTTTTTAATGACTTCTAGTTAACTGTCTGGCTTTTGCCATTGCTGTAGATGAGATATCACTCCCAGATGTTTTATGTGTGTGCAGTAAATGTCATCCTATCTGCAAATGCATGAACCCCTTGTGTGTTAGCATGGTCTCTTATGGACGTCTAGGTTTACATTTGGATCGAGTTATCCCAAAATAGTTTATCTTCTTGTCCTGGGTGGCTGCTTGTGTGGTCTGCTCACGCTTGCAACAAACTGAGCAATGTCGACTTGGTCTAGCAGCAGGTGAATTGTCATTTTTTGATTACGTGTCTACAGTCTACTTATTTATTCACCAGCTACAAAAGCTGTGAAAAGAAAGCCTGACTTTTCCTGTCTATGTCTGAACACCTCTGATAATTTGGTTGTCAGTTTGTTTGAGTATGATATATCTGTGTCTGTTAGTGCCCCTCAACTTTCTGTATTGGGGTGATCCACCCCAGGTCGTGCTCTTCAATGTGTTCTTTGTGCAGTTTGATCTGTGAACCTTTCTCTCTGACTGACATTTGTATGGAATAGTGACTGACTTGAAGAAGATATGTGATATTTACATTCATTCAATACTGTAATAAGTTATTTGAAAATGATATGAATTTTTTTTATGTAGTTAAAAACAAAGGAAAACTATGGCATGAGGTGTAATGTGTTTAGAAAAAACAAAGATGTAATCAACTCAAGTTGACCTTATTGAATATAGTTGATTTATTTTCAATGCTTACTGTGTCTGTGTAATCCTTTTTTATATGAGAACTTGAACGCAAGTGACAGACATTGACAACAACTTACATTACAAGTCATTGAGTAGGCTGCCATTCAAGACTTTCTCTCCTTTTACAATGAACAAAAATAAAAATGCAACATGCAACAATTTCTAAGATTTTACTGAGTTACAGTTCAAATAAGGAAATGAGTCAATTGAAAACAATTCATTAAGCCCTAATCTATGGGTTTCACATGACCGGGAATACAGATAAGCATCTGTTGGTCACATACCTTTTTTAAAAAGGTAGAGGCATGGATCAGAAAACCAGTCAGTATCTGGTTTGACCTATTTGCCTCATGTAGCGCGACCCATCTCCTTCTCAAAGAGTTGATTAGGCTGTTGATTGTGGCCTTTGGAATGTTGTCACACCCCTCTTCAATGGCTGTGCTCAGTTGCTGGGTATTGGTGGGAACTGGACCATGTGGTCGTACACGTCGATCCAGAGCATCCCAAACATTTTCAAAGGATGATATATCTGATGAGTATGCAGACCAAGGGAGAACTGGGACATTTTCACCTTCCAGCTTCCATTTGTACAGATCCTTGCAACATAGGGCAGTGAATTATCATGCTGAAACCTGAGGTGATAATGGGCCTCAGAATCTTGTCACAGCATCTCTGTGCATTTCAATTGCCATCAATAAAATGCAATTGTGTTCATTGTCTATAACTTATGCCTGGCCATACCATAACCCCACCGCCACCATGGGGCACTCTGTTCACAACATTGACATCAGCAAACCACTCGCCCACAAGACGCCATACACGCTGTCTGCCATCTGCTGGTACAGTTGAAACCGGGATTCATCCCGTTTAGAGCACACTTCTACAGCGTGCCAGTGGCCATCGAAGGTGAGCATTTACCCACTGAAGTTGGTTACGATGCCGAACTTCTGTCAGGTCAAGGCCCTAGTGAGAACGATGAGCACAGATGAGGGCTCCCGAGTGGCCTCTAGCACTGCATCTCAGTGCTAGAGGCATCACTACAGACCCTGGTTTGATTCCAGGCTGTATCACAACTGGCCGTGATTGGGAGTCCCATAGGGCGGCGCACAATTGACCCAGCGTCGTCTGGGTTTGGCCAGGGTAGGCCATCATTGTAAATAAGAATTTATTCTTAACTTGTCTTGCTTAGTTAAATTAAAAGATGAGATTCCCTGAGATGGTTTCTGACAGTTTGTGCAGAAACTCTTCCATTGTGAAAACCCAGTTTCATCAGCTGTCCAGGTGGCTAGTCTCAGACAGGTGAAGAAGCTGGATGTGTCGGTCCCGGGGGCCAAGATGGACATACAAATTCTCTAAAATGTCTTTGGAGATGGCTTATGGTAGAGAAATGAACATTAAATTCTCTAGGAACAGCTCTGGTGGACATTCTTGCCGTCAGCATTCCAATTGCACGCTCCATTGGATATCGCCAACTTCCACGAATGATATAACATGTAGGGAGAACCCTAATTAATTTTTCATAATTAAACCAACAAGTCAAAGTTCCAGGGGTCAAGTAAGCGATGGCTGTAGCATTGTGTTGTGTGACAAAACTCCACATTTTAGAGTGGTCTTTTACTGTCACCAGCACAAGGTTCACCTGTCTAATGATCATGCTGTTTAATAAGCTTCTTGATATGCCACACCTGTCAGGTAGGTGGATTCTCTTGTTAAATAGAAATGCTCACGAACAGGATGTAAACAAATTTGTGCTCAAAATTTGAGACAAATAAGCTTTGTATGCATATGGAACATTTCTGGGATATTTTATAACAGCTCATGAAACACTTTACATTTTTTTGTTCAGTATATCTCAATCTCAAAAATAATTCAATATATGGAGATTGTAGGTATAAAATTAAGACTTCTCTCAAATCTGTATGGAAGATTGGGGGCAAGGGGATGGTCAGTTGCCAAGGCCGATAATAACCAATGTGAAGAGAAACACATGACCTCACTGTAGCGGGGCACGTTACTGCGCAAGTGCATTCTTGCACGGGTAGTCTGACAGAACAGTGAATAGGTTTGTTGCCTAGTGAAGAATTTGAAATCCAGTAAAATAAGTAATCCAAATTAGAAATACTTTAAGATTGAATACGTTTCGCCCATGTTTTATTTCTGTAAATTGAGCGGACACTGATAAATTAATCGCGAAACTGTTTGGGGATAAAGGTAATCGCACGGACGCCATTGTTTACTTGAGCAAGCTAGTTGGATAACGTTGTTTCTAGCTAGCTAGCTACATTGTCTCGGGTTAATTTGAGTATGGCACTAGCGATAAAATTGTTAGCAACACAGTATAATAAGGAAGAAGCATTGTCAGTGAGATAGTGAGCAACGGGCTATTGTCGTCTACCAATATTTAACTAAAACAGCGAGTGCAGAAATGGTGCATATTCATTACGCCGATTCTGTTGCAAAACGTTTCGTAAACGGAAGCCAATTGTACGAAACGGGGCGGGACCTACCTGAATTTGTCCAATATGAATTCTCGTTTAGCTGTTAGCTTCCGTTTGGTTCTTAAACGGATTCCGTAATGAATACACCCCTGGCTAGCTCGTTTTCTTGCTTGTATTTATAGCTAACGTTAGCCAGCTAGGTTATTTATATTAGTAGCTAGATTCATACTCTCAAGCACAGCTCAATTTTCCTATGTATACTTTTCAACCAACTTTAGCTAGTTAGCTGGTTCACGGTGTCTCCCTCTTTCCTCCAGGTGGGGAGATGTCATACCACTCGTCTTCTCGCAGCTCTTCTCGTAACACCGATTGCAAGGTCTATGTTGGCGACTTAGGCAACGGTGCTGCCAAGGGTGAGCTAGAGCGGGCGTTCAGTTACTATGGCCCTTTACGCACGGTTTGGGTGGCCAGGAACCCCCCAGGTTTCGCATTTGTGGAGTATGAGGATGCCCGTGATGCAGAGGACGCAGTTAAAGGCATGGATGGAAAGTGAGTAACTTTATATTTATCTGCACATTTCACAGCCCATAATGTTGTCACATCAGTTTATATATATTTTGGTTGAAGTGGTGTTTTCAGTTTTGGGATATTAATTGTGATTCAGGCATTACTCTTGCAGACTTTGTCCAGTATTACACAATATTTTCTTTCTTACCCTGTTATCACTAAACTCTGCCCTCTTTCCCTACCTCAGGGTGCTGTGCGGCTCTCGGATCCGTGTGGAGCTGTCCACTGGCATGTCACGGAAGACCAAACATGGCCGCCCCAGCCGCCGCCACTTTGACCCTCAAGACCGCTGCTACCAGTGTGGGGACAGGGGCCACTATGCCTACGACTGCTACCGTTTCAGCAAGAGGGGAGGAGGTCGTCGGAGCAGGTATTCTACTTGCCCAATGTCTGCTTCTGATATACTGCCAGTAGCAGTCATAATTCTGCATAAGGCAGGTGATGTAGTTTTCCCCTTATGCAACATTGTTCTTATTACTTCAAAGTATCATTTGGTGTGAGAAAAATGGAACTGTATTATGTCAAAAAAAACTATGACACACAGACAATTTGCTGACCTGGTTGGATTAATCTCTACTGCTGAGGGGCAATGCTGTCCTCTTTGTTTCACTACTGTGGTTACATATTAGAGCAGGGGTTCTTAAACCTTTTCAGCTCGAGACCCAAATGAGAAATTGACTGTCCTCCTGTGACCCAAATCGTCCTCCAATCCAAATTAAGTAGAAATAGTGTGTGGTTATAAGATGTATTCTCATAACTCCCGACCAACCTTTCTCAGAAAAACCCCCTATTAGAGACCTCAAAGCCTGTTTCTTGTATTCCAGATCACGCTCTCGCACCCGGTCTCGTTCCGTCTCCAGGTCACGTGGCAGCCGCTATCGATCCCGCTCCCGCAGCAATGACCGGTAAGTCAACAGGGTTTCTCCTCCTACCTCCTGCTTTTCTACTGTCATTCAAACCTCTCCCTGTGCTGATACTGGTCTCTCTTCTACAAAACAGCAGCAGGCACCGCTCCCCATCTTATCCCAAACGTAGGAAGAGGTAAGAGTCTACGGGTAATTTTGCATGCTGATGACGTTTCTTTTTTTTCTTTTTTCTTGGTTTCATAGGAAGTATAGTTTCATTTGCATTCTGGGCAAACCTGTTTGATCATCCCTTTTGTTCCTGCAAATGTATTCATATGATTGTTTTAATTTATCTATTGGCTTCAAAACATGTAATTTTCTTGAAACACTTCACCCTTCCATAATAGGTCTGGTTCCCCTGTGCGGTCAAAGTCCAGGACCTCTGTTAGGAGGTAAGCCATTTTGGAATAACAGTTGCACAATACTTTCCTTTGAAAGCTGACCTGTCTCTTGATCCCATCTAGGTTGGTGCCAGCGCTTGAGCCCCCATGTTTTTTTGTGTTGCAGTCGTTCCCGTTCTCGGTCAGGGTCCCGGGCCAGAGGGCGTTCTGCGTCTCGCTCTCGCTCCAGATCCCGCTCTCCCAGCCATAAGAGGAATAGGTAAGATTTCTTCCTTGTCAACTCATACCTTCAAAGCTGTTACTGCACTGTGTAAATGCCATGACTTAGCCCATATTGTACAATACTGCTAATTATACTTAATTTGGAATATTGTTTTGAAAATGTGCTGGAAGCCTCCCTTCTCCCCCCACCTATTTAAATCATAAAATCACATTTTTCAAAGATGAGTCCACACATTCACTCAGCTTAAGTATACTGCCATCTGTTAGACAGGGCTAGGTGTGATCAGGTAAGTCGTGGGTAGCTGCCCCCTCAACCTCAGACCAGCCTCCACCCGAAGTCTGCTGAGTCGACCTTCCAGAACGCACAGAGCGACAACTCATCAGAGAGATGGCTGCTGCAGGAGATGGGGCCAGGGATGGGGAGTGAAAATAAATAGTCAGGGACTCTAACGCACCCCAAGCTAGAGTGAGGAACACTGCCCCACCCCCAAACCCCCCCCCCTCTTTATCTTTTACAAATACCTGATTTTAATGTTCTTTTCTCTTGGAGGTCCCTCTCCTAGAATGACCAGGCCAGACCTTGATTAGCTTCAGAGAGTCGCACACAGAGCTGATGAGCCTATACTCCGAGACAGAGGGGCTGTTTGGGTGACGGCTGGGGGGAGCGGGGCTCTTCTCTTTTCTCTTCTCCCTCAGATCCAGCCTCAATTTGATTAGCTTCAGAGGGCGAGAGAACCTCAAAAACCCAAAAGAGAAATCTGTCGTGATCAGACTCCAGTGACCAATCGCATCAGGCCTTTTTTTAAAGAGAGAGTGTGGGGAGTCGACTGACTGCACAAGCACTTACCAGGGTCATCCCTTGCGGTGTTAACGTCCTCCCGGAGGGTGACAAGGGCTGACAAGAAATCAGCCTACACCACGCTGGTTAAAGAGGTCGTCCGACGCACGTTTTGACGAGACACATCCATCCTACGCGCGCACACACAGTTGTTCCACCCACCCCACTCCCTCCCAGAACCCACGCACCACAGACCTGAACGCTGAGCCGAGTTCAGTCGACCAGTTAAGGCCCCCTCCCTACAGAGCCCGGCCTCTTGCTTAGCTTCTGAGAGGGTGAGAAAGGAGAGCTGACGAGAGATCAGACTTCAAGACCCTCCGAGTGTGTCTTCGAGTTCTAGCATCCGTCGCTTCTCTGTACATGTTGTTTCTGCCACTGTCTCCAAAGGTAACGAAAACCCAAGAGTCAATGTCATTCATGATCAGAACGCAGACGTATATTCTGATACTCCCTAACATACTGTACACTAACATTCAACTATACAGAGCATGCACTGTCAGAATCCACAGGTGTATGTGTGTGTGTTTCTGTCTGGGTGGGTGTATGAGTGTTAAGTATTTGGAATACATTACATATTATCCTGGGTGTAGTGATAGTGTTTTATTTTGTAGGGAGCATGTAGCTGATTTACTTACCTTGATGGTGGCTTGTCCTTCTACTGTATATTAGGTCAACCTATTTGAATGTTTGCGCTGTTCCCTTTGGTTTTAAGTAACTGTCTGCACATAGTTTATCATATCAAGGTAGGATTCTAAAGACTTGGGCTTGCAAAAGGCAAGTCTTTTGCCATTTATATGGTCAGTATTTGTTTTGGGTGCCATTCGTAAAGTTCTGGTCTTTTGTCTATTTGTGTGAAAATGCAAGGGAGTATTTGAGCACCTCAAACCCCCTTTAAAACATCCTAGTCTCTCAACACCCAGCTCCTCCATTTACTTGACCTCTGGAACTTTCACTTGTTGGCTTAATTATGCTAAATTAATTAGGGTTCTCCCTACATGTTATATCATTCGTGGAAGTTGGGGATATCCAATGAAGCTGTAATGTGTTGTATTTATAAAGTATGAAAGTGACTTGACCAAGGCAAACTGGTTGTAGTGGGACAGAGTTCATTATGGGCCAGCAGTGTTGGAGCTGTGATTGGTTCTGAGATGGGTGCCGGGTTAGTTATTGAGAGGACATGCTGGGACAAGATGGGTGCCGGGCTAGTTATTGAGTGAACATGCTGGGACAAGATGGGTGCCGGGCTAGTTATGGAGAGGACATGCTGGGACAAGATGGGTGCCGGGCTAGTTATTGAGTGAACATGCTGGGACAAGATGGGTGCCGGGCTAGTTATTGAGTGAACATGCTGGGACAAGATGGGTGCCGGGCTAGTTATGGAGAGGACATGCTGGGACAAGATGGGTGCCGGGCTAGTTATGGAGAGGACATGCTGGGACAAGATGGGTGCCGGGCTAGTTATTGAGTGGACATGCTGTGTCTGCCCTGTACTTACACCTCTCTCTGTCTGTTTCAGTCGTTCCAGATCTCCAAGCCAGAAAAAGAGCCCCACCCCAGGCGAAGATTGATTTGAAGACTAAACTCGTCCCCATCCCCCTCCAACCAACTGGCTTTAGCCTTGCAGCTATTTGTTTTGTCATTGTTCCCTGCATTGATTAGAATCTACCCCTTCCTTTTCTGATGCTGTGTAATTACTCTACAGGATTAGCTTTATATCTAACCCTGCATGCCTTACATGATGTCACATTCCTAAAATGTCTCTCCCATATGTCCAATTTTTTTTAAATTTAGCAAAACAGTTCAAATATCTAATTTCAGAAGTGGGATTTGTGAACCAGAACTTTGTATTTGTTCTTATTTCCTATACTATATTCAGTGTGGCATTGTGTTCAAGAGCTGTAACAGATGTACTTGAAGTTTTGCTTTCCCTGGCTTATGACAGTAGCAGATTTTGGAATAAATCTTGACACGTTAATTCAGTGTTTTTGTTTTACACGTTGAGAACATATACAGAATGTGTCTTACATGGAGATGTTTTATCGTGAAAAGGGACATTACATGATATACTTCCCATCTACAATGGTTTGCAGTCAATTTGCTTTCATTTTCAAACATATGCCCCACCTTATCACGTTTGGAAGATTTGTTGACATGTGGCCAACACCGTCATTCATGGTTATTTACTTATAGCCCATTGTCAAGATGGGACTCCCAATCATGGCCTGATGTGATACAGCCTGGATTTGAACCAGGAACTGCATTGAGATGCATTGCCTGGTGCATGGCATCTTGGCTCTCCTTTCAACCTTATTAATTACAATCCATTATCAAAAAGATGTAACTACCTAGATCACTCACCTGAACTGAAATT
Organism: Oncorhynchus kisutch; assembly: GCF_002021735.2. Taxonomy (NCBI): domain Eukaryota; kingdom Metazoa; phylum Chordata; class Actinopteri; order Salmoniformes; family Salmonidae; genus Oncorhynchus; species Oncorhynchus kisutch. The sequence continues at coordinate 57,198,299 of NC_034188.2, read as the reverse complement.
GTATTGACTGTCGAAATAAAATGGTTAATCTGGTTTACTTTATTTTTACAGATAAGTGCTCAATACAGTAGTAGTGGGTTGATCTCTGACCAGAAGATATTCAGAAAGGCTTGTTTTGTGCATTTTAACTGGTCGTAGGTTCATGAATACATTATTGACGTGCCTTTTAGGCCAATTGGAAACCGTAGCGGACTCTTCAAGGCGGGCCCATATGTGTGACTGTTCAGGACTTTCCCGTCCATTTCACACCGTCACCGCTACCAACCTTTTTAACTGGGACAACATGGCTATGGCAGGCCGTTATTACGAAGGCGGCAGGGCAACGAAAAGACTAAAAACCAACGACGGAATGGCAACGGTAAATAATTAATGCTGATATAATCTGCGTTAACAATGAAATGAAATTAAACGCATGAATTTAAATGTAATCTTTAGTTGTAAAAAAAACAATTTCAGTCTCATGACGCGGCGTTACGAAAATTGATTGCACCCAGTAACGTTAGCCCGCTCTACCGTGTTCCACGATGTTAAACAAAACCACAAGTATTTTTCTTGTAGAATAACTTTCAGTCTATTTTATGTTTAGCTTAAATTATTTCCAGTAAACATGCCGCTATATAGCTTAAAACTGGCTAGCTAGTTCGGGTAATATTTTTTCCAACCATTGTCTAGCTAACGCTAGCTAGCCTTTTTTCTTTTAAATGAATGGGAGTGTTCGATGCAGGCCACGCCATATCTTATGGTAGCTAGCTAGTGGTAGCGTAACGTTATTGCTTTGTTCTAGCCTAGTGGCTTCGTTTTGCCAGGCTCGAACCAACGAACACGAGTCGGTGTTAACTTCGTCTCGGGCCTAACACCCGTGCCAATGTATCCAACAAACACCGACGTCTCGGGCATAATCACTTAAATAAACTTAACTAGATTCATTATTGACAGGTTCATTGATTTAGCCGGTAACTAACTTTAGCTAGCGAGCGAATTAATTCGCTACTTCTCGAATATGCATAACCTTCTGAGACCACGTTCTCGTAATATTACGGATAACAAAATACATTTCCTCATTAATATTCCCCGAATGTTTTGCTGACTAGTTACCCCTATTTCATGACATGTTGGTAGGTAGTTAATATTTCCAGCCAGACTAAATTCAACTCCATGGTGAAGGAAGTTTGATTAACTCCAGCAATGGAGTTTAGTAGAAAGCAGGCTACGTCGATTCGCCAAGGTCAATACTTCAAACCATTTAATTTGAAACGCATACCGTGTACCAATGTATGGTCTCTGTGGTTGCATGCCTTTGTTTGCCGAAATCCATACATTTGAATAAAACATCAAATACAACCACCGGTTGTCGTTGCGATTCAATTGGCACATGCGCAAACGGTGGTTGTATTTGATTAACGTTTATTGGGAGTGGATTTCAGCAGGCACCTAACTGCACAGGACACAAGGTAAGCCTTTCATAATTTACAGTTTCGAAGTATTGACCATGGACGAATTGACGTAGTCTGTGCTGAATTACACAACGTTTGGTATCTGCTCAACTCCATTGGTGGAGTTCATAAACTTATTTTACCATGTAGTTGAGTTTATTCAGCTTGCCTCCTGCTATGAGCTGACCAGGAAACATGAGTTTATTGCTTGAATTTAGTTTACCCATTATTTTTTGCAGGAAGGCTATGATGACCCACATAAGACCCTTCCCTCTCCAGTTGTGCATGTGAGGGGCTTGGTGGATGGCATTACAGAAGCTGACCTTGTGGAGGCCCTGCAGGAGTTTGGAGCTATTAGGTAATGAATATGCACATTAATTGACCATCTGCTTTAAAAATAAACACAAAAATTCTCTCACGGCACCTGAGAAATAGCTCAAGCAGAAGCAGACTGGTACCCTGACTACTTCGCTTACAATGCACACATTTCATGGTCCAATTTTGCTCCACGCAAACACAATCCAACCACAATCCAAGCCATTACTGGTTTAACAGTACCCATCTTTACCTTTGCAGAGCTTCTGTTCTAACACTTCTATAACACTTGATTCAACTCATGTTCCAGATGAGTAGCTATAATCCAAGCTGAAACAAAAGCCTGCTCACCCAGAAGCAATCCAGAGGAGCAAAGCAAATAAAGAAACTTTGTTATGCATCCTTTATTAATATAACCTTTTTGTTTACAGCTATGTGGTTGTTATGCCCAAGAAGCGTCAGGCCTTGGTTGAGTATGAGGATTTGAATGGGTCTTGCACTGCTGTGACGTATGCGAATGACAACCAGATCTACATTTCCGGGCACCCAGCCTTTGTCAACTACTCCACCAGCCAGAAGATCTCCCGGCCAGGCGACCCGGACGATTCTAGAAGTGTCAACAATGTGCTACTTCTCACCATCATGAACCCAATCTACCCCGTTACCACGGTAAAGTGCTGGCCACCTTTACCCAACCTGTTGATTCTGTTGTGCTGTTTACTTCAATATTATTTCTGATCATTTGAATGTCTTAACGTTTACAGGATGTCCTCTACACTGTCTGCAATAACTGCGGCCCTGTCCAGAGGATTGTTATCTTTCGGAAGAATGGTGTTCAGGCCATGGTGGAATATCCTTTGCTGCAAAATACATTTTTCAGAATGACTTATTTTGTGAATCATTTGAATGCCTGCAGGTAAGCCTTAGTGAAACTAAGACTGCTGGAATTTGTAAGTTGACATACTGTTTACATACCAAATCAGGAAACCAGCAGTCTGGAACATGTCATTTGTTTGTAGCACATGCTGTGTGTGATGAGTGATTAACCAGATGTATTTTTACTAGCACAAAGAGACTTGTAAACAAGGGCTAGTGCAATAAGCTCTGGAATTACTAGAACGTGTTATGGTGTCTGTGCGACGTACTGTTCTCAGAACTAGTCTGCATGACCTTTCCTTGACTCTCAACACATTTGATTCAGTGCAGAGTGCACAGAGGGCGAAAGCCTCCCTCAATGGGGCAGACATCTACTCTGGTTGCTGCACACTCAAGATCGAATATGCCAAGGTAGAGGAACGTGCACATTCATAGCCCCGAACAGTTTCTAGTGTTCCATGATATGGACTTGAAAAAATGCTTTGCTTTGGAATTAATTTGTATATTCTCCCACAGCCAACTCGTCTCAATGTGTTCAAGAATGACCAGGACACTTGGGACTACACCAACCCCAACCTGAGTGGTCAAGGTAACGCACACAGCCATCTGTGGTCCTTGCTGACACTACCAGCACCCTTACTGCCACTGTGGGGGATGGAAGGGGGGTTGGATGGTAGACCTTCAGGGGTAATGCCACTGAGCACAGGAAATGCTCCTTTAACCAGATCAATGTTCACAGGGCTGGGTTGGTATCTTTCTCTCCAGCTGTTATATTGGTTTAGCAAATTACAGTTTACTCTTACATGGGGCTCCATTTCAGTGGCATTATGACTGAAGTGCTGGTGTGGTCTTCTGGTGATGCACCGTCCGTCACACAGCCAAACATGCTAGGGATGCAAGGAGCAGCTGAATGGCCAGATATTCTTCACTAGAGACTACAGTTGTTGCTCAAGGCTTTTAGTTGCACACCTAATATAAAACAGGATGCGCCCTTGCTTGGAACACCCCGGAGTAAACTCCTTAACCTCAACCCAGTGCTATCAGATCTAAAGATATGTGGTCACTAAGGGTACCAACTCAAAGTCCTGCAGCTTTTCTAGTTTGGCGACAACTGACTCGTAGTAAAAACTACCTGACGACAGTCATTTGTTCCTCATTAAATGTGAGATAAGGAAGTGTTCTAGGATGTTGCTCATAAATCTCGCCAGTGATCCATTAAGCTCTAACTTTCTTGTCTGAATACCTGCTTGATGGCGCCTCGGCAAAGTCTGCTAGACTGTGTTATGCCTGTGTAAAAAATATGTTGATTGCTCTGTTTTTGCAATGGCAACCAATCTGATGCACTGCCCATGGATACATCAAGTTGTAAGACTAGACAGCCTGAGCAAAAATACCTTCCTGTTTACCCACTTGAGTCTCTTGTGAAGCTTGCTCTACCAACAGCCAATTGCTCCTTTCATTCCCAGTGCACTCGTCAATGTATAGATCTGTACATCTATACAGGCTACTTTAAGCATTGAACATAAACAGCCACTCTAGCTTCTCGTCGGAAACACGTTGGAGCAACACATTTCCATATATGCATCGGAGACACATTGTTGCCGTCATCAACACTACTCCCAACACTACTCCTGCCGTCAACACTACTCTCAACACCACCTCAACCTCCACCGCTCCTACTTCAATAAGGACACATCCACTTTCTGTACCAAACAGAAGGAACACTTAGGACATTGGGGATGGATAGACTGCAAGACCATGGCAGCAGACATGCTTTGATAAACTGACATTTCCCCCCCCCCTCCCCAATCCATCTCCTTCGTGCCGCAACAACATAGCTCCAAAGTCACGAAGACATCCCCTATACCTTTTCTATGGCATGACACATTTTCCATGGGGAGTTTTGATTGCTGGTACATTGGCACTAAGCTGTGCCTTCCACACCATCCCAATTTTGAGACCCCAGCAAGACATGCCTGACACATTGAAACATGCCATCACCCTGACCTCACCTGCAAGTCATCACCTTAGTGTTGACACGGAAGCTTTTTGACTGATACACATCCACAGGAGACCCACCTTATAAAGACAACATCCAGAGACCCGTAGTGACGCGCATGCTCACACAAACACAAAACAGATGAACCATACTGATACAAACCAGTTGCTCAAGACTACACAGTCCTGTCCTGTTCTCTGTACCTGCCTGCCTTTGGTGGTGCAGGTGGTTTTGCTCTCTTGTGCCCTGCTCCTGATGTTTAACACATCAAACACTACTCAAAACCCTCCGCTCCTGTTGCTGCACTGACTCCATAGATGATTCGCACCATCACTGTCAGGCTGTAGCCAGTCACATGGGAAGGAATACAACAGACAACTGATGAAGACACTACAAACATGAACAAGCATATGCACATTCAGACAGACCACATTTTTCTCCTCATATATGCATACCTCATGGAGTCGGGTGTTCTGTTTTGCCTCTTTTCCCCCCCTCCTTTCCTCCCTATACTGTTTTTGCAACATGCATCCCTGTTTAGTTTCTCCATCGTTTTCTGAATGCAGCTCTCTTGTGGAAATTTGACTTTTTTAGTTCCTGTGTAACACCTTCCATGTGACGCAGGTCTGGCAATTTGCGCCTAATGAGGACCCAGGTCTGATATGTTCCAAATGGCTGCTTTGCGGCCTGCCATTGGCAAGGAGTGTGTTCGATAAGGCACTTGGAGAGTGGACCACCAACCACAATGGAAATTGCCACAAAAAGGCCAGAAATCCAACTAAAGGTGGAAATGTTCTTCCAAAGGGGAGTGGAGTAAAAGATGAAAAGGATTTAAATGAAAACGGAGAGAAGTAATGGACCAACTGCCAAATAACAGCAAATGGCTCCAGCCTCAATCTTTGTCCTTCAATATATCCATGCTGTAAGTAAACTGATCCCCAGTTTGTTACACAACACACATTCCCATTTCTTACACTCGGGATGTCTTCAAAAAAAATGTCCTCAAAGTTGTTTCTTTTTTTTCTGTATTTATATGGCATTCCACTCCCTCGGTTCCCAGTGCCACCATATTTCAAAGGTGGCCTTGTAGTGTATTCCCTGTGGGTATTTTGTCCACCGTTGAAGACTTGTCTGAATAAAGCTGGTGTTTGGGTGGCTCTCCACTAGGAGGCTATATGTATTCTTTTCACTTTTCGAGACTTGTAGACAGATTTGAAATGTGACGCTTTCTTGTTTAACCTAGTTACAATATGAAGATAATGGACTGTGAATGTATTGAAATAGTTTACATTGTAGAATGTTGAAGCAGTTAAATTTGTCTAATGCGCCAGTGATGTTTTTCTTAATTTCTCAACTATCCATGTGTAGGTGAGTGTGTTTAATCTGGCCTGAATTTAATGTGTATGAGATGTGTACCTGTACAGATGCAGAAGCTGATGGCAATGGGAGCAATGCTGGAGGTGTGTTTGCAAACTTACGTTGGCTTCATTCTCACCCACCTCATTCTCCCTTCTACCATATGCTAACAGATTTCAATTGGAGGATGTAGCTAGCTTTCAGGATTCTTAGCGTTTAATTCATTCTTAGCTGTTGTAAAGACAGTTTGTTTACACTGAACCCAAGATAAATAAATAAAAATCGCCTTTGGCATCTGAATACCATGACTGAACCAGTAGATATACAGTACTATGTAGATTTGATTTTTTTGGTCTTGTTGGTGTTAATATTCAGTAGTTATTACGCTTAGTGTGCTTTCTCTAGATGTGTTTTTCTTGTGTGCTATCCTTAATTCTAATTGAACATCCGCTACTGTGCTGCATTGTAATGTCTCCTGTTTCTTGCCAATTTATCTATTGCTCTTCTCTCTTCCCCTCTTTTTTTTTTTCTGCCTCCTGCCTTTATCACCTCTCAGAAGATGGGAGTGCCAACCCCAACAAGCGTGTGAGGGCGCCGGCTCTGCTGGGAGACCACCCTCCAGAGTACGGTAAGGCTCTTAGGCCCAGGGGGAAGACACGTGCTGGCCTTTGTAGTGCTCTCCTCACACTAAATTCACCTGCGAGGTGCAGATGGTGGGTTAAAAATGGGTACCCCACAGTGGCAGCGAAGTGGTGCGGTGTAGTCAATTTTCTTAGCTCATCTGGTAATGGAATGTGCCACCCTTTTATCAAAACCAGATGTTTTTACACATGGTGAGGTTAACCTCTTTCTTTGGACATCTATCCTTTGTTCCAATCAAGCCTAGTTCCCTATATGATATTGTGGTCCCTTGTGTTTCTAGCGGGTGGTTACCATGGATATGACGAAAGCGGCTATGGCCCCCCACCACCCCCACATTACAGTGAGGGCCGTCGCATGGGTCCTCCCATGAGGGGACGAGGGGGGGCACACAGCTACGGCGGGGGACCTGGCTACGGGCCCCCCCCTCCACCCCCTGGCGAGTACAGTGCCCACGCAGACTCCCCTGTAGTCATGGTCTACGGTTTGGAGCCTGCCAAGATGAACGCCGACAAAGTGTTTAATGTTTTCTGTCTCTATGGCAATGTGGAGCGGGTAAGTGTGGAGGGAAAGATGGCAAGCCATTGCAGTTATTTCAATAAGATGCTGCTGCTATTGAGTTACCCTGTGCATCTGGTCCCCTACCTCCAGGTGAAGTTTATGAAGAGTAAGCCAGGAGCAGCCATGGTGGAGATGGGAGACTGTTACGCTGTAGACCGGGCCATCACTCACCTCAACAACAATTTCCTTTTTGGACAGAAGCTCAGCGTCTGGTAAGATGTTTATCGGAAACGCCTGTTCATTCAGTGCCTTGTCATTTAAAGTTGATGCTTAATCTTATTCGCTGCCTCTTGCCATAATAAGTGACTGTTCTGTGAGGCTTGTACAAGTTCAGTCTAATGCTCTTTTCCCTTTGCAGTGTGTCCAAACAGCAGGCCATCATGCCTGGTCAGTCTTACGAGCTGGAGGACGGCAGCACCAGTTTCAAGGACTTCCACGGCTCCCGCAACAACCGCTTCACCTCCCCAGAGCAGGCTGCCAAGAACCGCATTCAGCACCCAAGCAATGTCCTTCACTTCTTCAACGCCCAGCCAGACTCATCCGTTGAGATTTTCACTCAGGTGAGTCCCAAAGCACATCGGGAAACCACTTCATGTATGGAGCAGTGAAATAAAGACCAACATGCCTACAAAAATAATCAATTGATTGTTTTCTTTTCAGATCTGTGAAGATGTTGGTGTCAAAGCCCCTGCAAATATCAAACTTTTCACAGGAAAGAGTAAGTGTACACTTGAGCTTCATTTTGGAACTACATACTCTTGTATGAATGACAGTGGTGCTAAACTGAATTGGACTGTCTTATCAGGTGCCGGTCCAGGTGAGCGCAGCTCGTCGGGGCTGTTGGAGTGGGAGTCCATCAACGACGCCATGGAGGCCTTGTCCATGATAAACCACTACCAGATGAAGAACGCAAGTAAGTGTTTGAAATCGAAGCCTATGTATTAAAAATATCACGTTTTTATTCAAATGGTGTGGTGATGGGTATTTTTTTGTTTTCTAACCCTTTCTGTCTTTCTCTTCAGCTGGCCCGTACCCATACACCCTCAAGCTGTGCTTTTCTACCGCTCAGCATGCAACCTAAATGGCCTCCAGGATCATGGATAATGTTCCACAAACTGTCATCCCTACAGTCTTCACCCCTATTTTGACCTTGTGTGTTTTAGGCCGTTAGTGAGTTTGTCCGCAGTCATATCGATTTGTCCTAATTCTTTGATATTGAGCTCATAAAAGCAAGGTGTGTGAGAACTGGTAAATCACAGATAATTTGAATTTGTTTTTATGCCTGATGGATGAACAAGGAAAGGCTTTTGTATTGTTTCACATCTTTTATTACTTCCCCCCCCCCTTTTTTTATTGCTGCTTACCATTTGTCTGTATTTAGAGGAAGGCGAGTTTCTTTAGTTGTGAGAAATAAAACTCAATTTCAAGTAGTGCATCTTTTGTTACAGCCCTCAATAAATAAACCTCTTTATGCCGGTTAACAACTTTGTAATATCATTTCACTGAATAACCAACACAACTACGGTAATAATTATAATTTAATCTAGTATTTGTTCCGTTATTAAACTATTCCGTTAATAAGGGCTAGAAAAGCGACCCTATCCTTCCCCTTTGAATGCCGCATTTGGACGATTCCTAGATGCTGTAGCTCAGAAATTGTACAAAGTCAGCTAGTTTAGTGGAACAACTGTTGAGATTGTGTTCACAGCATGCGCTCTTTGCTCACAGTAAAAGTAAATACCCTTAACTGCTTTCTATACCTTTGGTGCTTGTAGCTATAAGCGTTGCACAACACTACATTTTACTTAACAGCCAGCTAGTTGCGGCAAGTACACCGACTGCGCCTTTCATTTGTTTCTTGCTCTCGAGTTTGATTTAGTCGAAGGGCTATGGCATTCATTATCAGATCAGCTCTCGTGAAAAGTAAGTACATTATTGTGAGTTTTACGATGCAGTGCTTTGTCAGCTCTAAAACGTAGCTAAAGTTGGCTAAATGTGCATTTTGTAGGTCGCATCCGTTCAACTAACGTTAGCTACTTAGCAAGCTCCAGTACTAGCAAACTTAGGTTAGGAAGTAGCAAACGTAATTGGTTAACACCATAGAATAATTCGAGACTCGGACCAGAGCCTATAGCCTGCTAGGTAACTTATTTTTTTTACATAGATGTCAACACTTAGCTAGCTGGCTAAGTAACGTTAGCTAGCTAATTACCTCCAGCTAGTATAAACCGTGTTTGGTTAGCATCTTGGCTAACTAGGTGAAAGGTGACTACTATGTAACTATTCTGTATAGGAGTGGATAGCAAGGTGGTTTAGGTCTAAACCGTGCAACTGACTATTAGCGGAAATGTGTTGCTCTCATTCAATATGAATTTGGTTTTGCTGTAATTCATTGTTATTCAATCACCCTCCCTCTCATTTCGGTGCTGATCATCAGACAGGAGTTTATGGCTTCCAGGTCTCAGTGCTGTAAGGGCCATATCCTCTCCGGGGGGCCCCACTCCTCCTTTTACCACCCTGTCTGTCAGTCAACCTGCCACTGCTGTCACTCACATAGAGCTGCACCGGCCAGAGAAACGCAATGCCATGAACAAAGCCTTCTGGAGGTAACACCTGTCCCAAACCAGTGGTGGAAAAATAACCCAATTATCATACTTGAGTAAAAGTACCTTTTTAATAGAAAATTACTCAGGTAAAAGTCACCTAGTAAAATGTTGGTTTCAAATATTTAATTATTAAAAGTAAAAGTATAAATCATTGCCAACCAGATGGAACCATTTGGTTTTGATTTGTTTATGGATAGCCAGGGGATCACTCCAACACTCAGACATAATTTACAAACTAAGAATGTGTGTTTAGTGAGTCCACCAGATCAGAGGCAGTAGGGATGACCATGGTGTTCTGTTGATAAGTGTATTAATTGGACCATTTTCCTGTCCTGCTAAGCATTCAAAATGTAACGAGTACTTTTGGGTGTCAAGGAAAATGTATGGAGTAAAAAATATTTTCTTAAGGAATGTAGTGAAGTAAAAGTAGTCAAACATATAAATAGTAAAGTGCAGATACCCCAAAAAGCTACTTAAGTTGTACTTTAAAGTATTTTTACTTAAGTACTTTACACCACTGGCCCAAACACTACTTGAACACAGCTGAAACTTTCCCGCCTTTCTAATTGTACTTGTAACTCAGCACAACGGCACTGTGTTCCCTTATGAATGCATGTGCATCCTATATTTCTTTGAAAAAATATATTTTCTTCTTTTAACCCTGTCTTCCACCATACATCCATCCTCTTTCAGAGAAATGGTGGAGTGCTTTACACAGATAGCTGAGGACCCGGATTGCCGGGTGGTTGTCGTCTCCGGTGCAGGAGACGTCTTCACAGCTGGTAAGAGAATTATGTTTCCCAAAAGCTTACGATTGTCTCAGGTTGAACTGAGTGCTACTTATCAATAGGCTGTGCCAACAGTATACCAAACATAGCAATATACCAGTAATAAGACCGGTATACTGTAACCTCTGTCGCAATTTGACTGTGTGTAGGCATTGACTTGATGGACATGGCCAGTGAAGTCTTGCACCCTGAAGGGGATGACATGGCCAGGACTTCCTGGAACATGCGACGCATCATCGCCAAGTACCAGGAAACCTTCAGCGTCATTGAAAGGGTCTGTATATGAACTTGTGAAGTACTTACTCCTGCACAATAGGTTAGGGCTTGATAGTGAACAAGTAAGAAAATGCATTCTCTTTCCCACCACCTCCTTTCTACTTGTAGTGTCCAAAGCCAGTGGTTGTGGCAGTGCAGGGAGCTTGTATTGGAGGCGGTGAGTTTTGGTGGTATATTACTGATTTGCTTGTGACCGTGAGGCCTTGCAAAGCTTTCATATATTATTTACAAAATGTCACCGTTTCTTCTCCGGTGAAGGTGTTCTGTAATACAGCTGTAATGGCTTGTCATGTTATAACATGTACGTGTCCTGTTAGGAGTGGATCTGATCACAGCCTGTGATATCCGTCTCTGCACTCAAGATGCCTGGTTTCAGGTGAAGGTAAGTGGGCTTAAATACATCTCCTCAGCCCCAATGACCGTCTCCATGAGGACCAAAGTCCAGGGGACATCTACAGGTCTTTGCAGACTTTATGTCAGATTCAGCCTTTTTATGATTATCACGTCACACTGCGATCAACCTGGCCAGATTGTACAATTTGCTTCAGTTCTGTCATCACATTCTGCGATTGGTTTGCGAGGCTCCGTCATCCGACGTAGGATACATCAACTGCAGCGGTGTATTTCATCTGCGCATGTGCCAGCAGCGCAAGCCTCACTATGCTTATGCCCGAGTGAAGTGAGTTTTGAAAAACGAAAAGTATTCATCTTAAAATAGCTTTCACACACAAACTTCATACGTCAAACTCACAATCAAATACGCTTCCCCAAAATAACATGGTCGCTGTGGTAAAGCTCTTATTTTGATTGGCCATTTTGAGCATTTATCAAAATCCAATCAGGTAGCCTGATATCAGATGTCATGTTAACAAGATTATTATGGGAATCTCTCTTCTTGCACTGCATGAAAACGTTTAAATCAAACTATTATATGAATCTGACTATTCACTATTGTATTATTGTGTGCATACTCAGTGCCGGCCGTGTTCCTATGGGTCAGTCACCAGGATCGGCTCGTAACATCAGCCACACTACACGATAAAGGCCCAAAAATTTGGACACTGCCAGAGCTTTGTCGAAGACTACGACCACACGTATTGGTACTTAATCGGCAGACCTAGACCCTGTTACGCTCAACGAGCCAAGACGTAGTGGTACTGAATCTGCAGACCTAGACCCTGTCACACTGAACGAGCCAAGACGTAATGGTACTGAATCTGCAGACCTAGACCCTGTCACACTCAACGAGCCAAGATGTCCAATGATCATTTATGACCTAAGAATTTGCCCACGACGTGGACATTTTGTCTGGGATGGCAAAATCGTGGCATAAGACAGCTAAAATCGTGCCGTCTACAAAGGCCGTAACTGGTATCTGTTGTCTGTAGCAACCACCAGGTGGACAGAATGATAAGGCAGAATGATAAGAAAAATATACTTGTTAAATCTGCATTGTATCTCTGAGTGATGTGAAAGGTCTACCTTTCTTACAGGAAGTAGATATTGGCCTAGCAGCTGACGTTGGAACTCTGCAGCGCCTACCTAAAGTCATTGGGAGCCGGAGGTAAGAGCAAGCATTTGATATGTGTTCATTACACCGTAATGCTGCGTGGTAGTCCCTCTGCTTGCATTCATAAACCAAGGAACACTGAGTGCTTCCCTGTATTGTTCTGAAGAGAGATCCCTTATCATATGTATCATCTTCTTTCCTCTCCAGCCTGGTGAATGAGTTGGCTCTGACAGCGAGGAAGATGTATGCCGATGAGGCCAAGGAAAGTGGATTAGTCAGGTATGAAAACAACGTGTGCGTGCGTGTATTTGTTGTGTATGTGTGTTGGGTACTCATACACTCTTTTCCTGTGTAGCCGTGTATTTCCGGACAAGGTGGCGATGTTGGCTGGAGCTCTTGAGATGGCAGGGGAGATAGCAGGCCGCAGCCCTGTGGCTGTCCAGGGAACCAAGGTCAACCTGATCTACTCCAGAGACCACAGTGTGGCAGAGGGCCTGAACTACATGGTGAGGCTCAGTACTACAAGGATGCTCACAACACCACACATGTCACTGGGGCAACAATATAGGCTATCAAGAACACAACCCAGTATAGATAACCATGTCTCTTAAACAAGCGTAGTGTTCTGATAAGGTGGGTGGGATTTTTAAAAAGTAGATGTCATTGGAAGTCCAAAATCTGAAATGTAAAAAACGAAAAAAGTTAGAATGAATTACACAATGAGACTGAGAGTTCAGTCTGTCTCTCTCCTGTCTTCAGGCAACGTGGAACATGAGCATGCTGCAGACGGAGGATGTCATGAAGTCAGCTGCAGCCTCCATGGAGAAGAAGAGTCCTAAAACAATAACTTTCTCCAAGCTCTGAACCTGAGGAGCAGAAAGAGGCTGAAGTGCAGCTTTTCTTAGGCGAGGGGGAATGGATGGAGAGGATTATCTACTTACCCTGAATCAGATAAACTAGTGGATACAATTTGTATGTCTCTGCGTCCAGTATTAAGGAAGTTTGAGGTAGTTTTGGGCGTTAGCGATAGCTTACATTAACGTTAGTGCTGGAAGTCTTTGCTGTACCCGAACACTTCCAGTGTTTGCGCTCTAGCATGCTAGCTGTTCCCGAAGACTTCCAGTCTTTGCACTAAGCTATTTAACGTTGGCTCGTAAATCTACCTCGTAACTTCCTTCATACTGGGCGCAGAGACATGCAAATAGTATCCACGAGTTAATCTGGGTCGGTTGATAAATGCCAAACAACTATCCATTTAAGCTAATACGAAAAGGACTTATTTCGCCTCCTGACTCCAGCAGATGCATATGTTTGTGTGTTGGTGCCTTGTTGTCTGTCAGAATCACCCAAAGCAGAGCTGTCTGTAAACTAAAGAGTTAGGGGCCTCTCTCTTGCTAGCTCCGCATGCAGGATTCAGGTTGGGTACTCTACCAACCAGCCTCACACTTTTGTAAATCTATAAAAATGATTGCATCATAAAACCTTTTTTTAATTGTATTTTTATAAAAGATGAACTGAGCCTAAGGGCCCTGTTTCAACATGTTAAGTGTTTGTGCTGAGTTTTAGGCTTTGTGCATACAATTCAATACCTAAATGTGAAGTGTATGCATCTTTCACCAAGCCAATGCTCATAGTGTCGATCTAGTTTGGACCACTGCCACTGTTGAAGGAGATATGCCTATTGCCCAGACTCACTTGCTGCGTCTTGATTACGCTCAACTGGCGACTTGTTTACTATAAATATGCACAGTGGGCAATCAGGGAAGCCCGGGGTGGACTAAAAACGTTGGGCACGCCATAAAAGCAGGCGTTCTCCTCACATTAAGACGGCAAGGTTTTCCGACCATAGTGTAGACCTATATCAGTAAAGAGGTCGTAGTTGGAGGCCTGAAGATGCTTCTGTCTCCCATCCGTTGTATCATCCTTCTTCTCCTTGTGAACTTCGTCTATTCTGGTACGTTAACGATCCATAATGAACTGATCATTTTAAAAAATACTCAAATGATAAAATAAGGTAGAGCAGAGTTGGGTCGGTTGAGCCACCCTTGTTCCTAGGAAACGAAACACAAAATGTATCATTTGACCAAATATTTAGTAAGAGGTGATTTCTGAAGGAAGAAAACGCATGGTAAAAAAGTGGTAAACAAGTTGCGTTCAAAACAGTTTTTCGCCAAGTTAATTTAATGTGTTAAGAGGTTTCATGATGCTTGTAATGAAACATAAGTAGATCATTTTAATATTGTCCAATACATCATTTGGAGTCTCTAAGCTCCTATATGAGGTTTTATACCTAGCATGAAAGTACATCCATGTATCTGTGTAAGCTGATATAATATACACGTTGATCGTATATCATTTTAATGCATAGGCCTATAGTTTTAATTATTGAGGTGAATTCATAAAATTGTGGTATTCGGAGAAACGAAATTGGATAATCTAGACGTTATATTTAGATATGTGAAATTGGCTGCTTAAGAATTGAGCACATAAACGTTTATTCTGTTCCTAAGTGTCTTAACTAATACATGGTTTATTAACACTAAGTATGTATTGAATTATAATAAAACCCATGAAAAATAAAATAAACATGGGCTTGGCTGTCGTGTATGAATTAGACTGATAAGGTTGTGGCAGAGGGTTATAACTTATCAGCAAAAACCATGTGCTGAGACCATCAGGAATAAATACATAATTGTATCCAATCCAAAAATGTATGTGACACGTTTAGATAACACTTTTTGTAGAACGAAATGTGAGAGATAATTGTAGAAATTGTTAAGGAGTAGCATATGCGCACATTCAGATGTTCAAGTCTAAGGAGGCTCTCGTGGTTTGACCAACAAATACGTGCGTAATTTATGTCCATATGTGACTTTACGCGCAACTACAAACGATTGAGCTCGTATTATCTCTATATTTGCCGTTCCTGTCGTTCTTGCTGTGCACAGTTCATTGGATTTCATATCACATTTGACATTTCATAGGACGAGTTCTGAGGAAGATCAAGGAGCACGTGCGTAAAATCCAGTATGAGAAAGCGAAGAAAAATGTGCTGATGAGCGCAGTCAACGGGCATAAGCCCATGAGCGAAGTGAGAGACGGGAAAATTCACCAACCCCTGGACCACTTCGACAGTCAAAACGATGAAACATTTCCTCAGGTGACCCACCACCCATACGTGCACCTACAGTCAGGTCCAAATGTATTTTTGGTTGTTTTGGCTCTGTACTCCAGCACTTTGTATTTTAAATTATACAATGACTATGAGGTCAAAGTGCAGATTGTCAGCTTTAATGTGAAGGTATTTTCATCCATATAGGGCGACAGCACTTTTTGTACATAGTCCCCCCATTTAGGGAACCAAAAGTATTAGGACATATTCACTTATGTGTATTGGGCTATTCAAAAGTTTAGTATTTGATGCCATATTCCTAGCTCGCAATGACTATACAGCTTGTGACTACAAACTTGTTGGATGCATTTGCATTTAGATTTGGTTGTGTTTCAGAGAATTTTGTGCCAAATAGAAATGAATGGTAAATAATGTATTGTGTCATTTTGGAATCACTTTTATTGTAAATGTTTAGAAATTAATGTCTACATTTTTGTGGATGCTACCATGATTATGGATAATCCTGAATGAATCATGAATAACAAAACAAACTGCAAATGCATCCAACACGTTTGTAGAGTCACAAGCTTGATGTGGTCATTGTGTGCTAGGAATATGGGACCAAATACTAAACTTTTGACTACTTTAATACACATGTAAGTGAATTTGTCCAAATACTTTTGTTCCCTAAAATGGGGGATGTGCTGTGATTACACTCAAATGTATATACCACTGACAGTGCACTTTAACCTCAGTCATTCTATCACTCCAAAGTACTGGAGTACAGAACCAAAACAACAACACATTAGTTGCTGTCCAAACACTTTTGTACCTCACTGTGTACAGGTTATTTGCAGCCCCCCCCCCCCCCCCCTCTTGTTCTCTTGCTTCCCTTCCGTCTCTCACCCTCTCTCTCTTTCAGAGGTTTTTCGTGAATGAAGCCTATTGGGAGCGTCCTCATGGCCCAGTGTTCCTGTTTATCGGAGGGGAGGGCCCCATCTCTGAGTTCAATGTGCTGGCAGGTACACACAAAGTTCCCCCATCACGCTCTTAAGTAATATGAAAAGAAAATGGAAATGCATTGACACGATAAGTTAGGCTTACATAGGTGTTATGAATTTGATACTTGTCATTAGTTACAAGTCAATGCCTGTTCTTTGGTTTTTGTGTTGTTGATACCTCAACCAACTCTTAACCTCTCCCTATTTTTCCTCTCCGCTCCTGCTTTGTGTGTATCTGTAGGCCACCATGTGGACATGGCTGAGGAGCACGGGGCTCTGCTTGTGGCCCTGGAGCATCGTTTCTATGGCGAGAGCATCAACAAAGATGGCCTGGAGACTGAGAACCTGGGAGACCTGTCCAGCCAGCAGGCGTGAGTACTGGCGGGAGGAGGGAGTCAATGTGATGACGTTGAATCAATGTTGAAAATGGATTGGATTTGCAAAAAGTCATCAACGTGAGGTATTTTTTATTTTTTTCACCCAACTTTGAACCTAAATCTAATGGCATGGTAACATTCTTTGGTTGATTTCATGTTGAATTCACATTAGTTGACAACTCAACCAAATGTAAATCAAAACTAGACGTTGAACTGATGTCTGTGATGTCGGTTGCTACTTGACAAAGGCAGAGAGCTTTTGAGTGGGCTTGAATTGGGCAGAGATTGAATTGCATTTTCTCTGCCATCTCTTGGTTTCCAGTCTTGCCGACATTGCAGAATTCCATCAATACATCAGCGATCGCTTTGACCTCTCTGACAAGAATACCTGGATCAGCTTTGGAGGTTCCTATGCTGGGGCCTTGTCTGCCTGGCTCAGGGGAAAGGTACAGTAGAGAGAACAACACTGTCTATATTTATACTTAGGACTGGACAGCAGTGTTACTGTATGCTGGTCTACTCTATTCCATGGTAATAATAGTAAATCATGTTCTCTGTTCCTGCTCTTCCAGTTCCCTCACCTGGTCTACGGTGCTGTGGCCTCCTCTGCTCCTGTCAAAGCCAAACTGGACTTCTCCACCTTCAACAAAGTAAAGATCTCATCATTCGTATTAATTTTAGTAGTGGTAGTGGTAGTGGTGGTGGTAGCTGTAGTAGTGGTGGTAGTTGTAGTAGGCAAACTATTAACTGTGGCACTATTTATAGTGTTAATAGCATGGTATATGTTATGTTCAGCTGTATGGACATAGGTGAAAACAAACCCTGGTGTTGCTCTCTTCCAGGGGGTGGGTCTGAGCCTTGCGGACGAGGACGTTGGAGGTTCAGATAAGGTTTGACAACATTTACAGTAGATCTGGGCACTTGAAATCATGTGTTGGAATTTCTGACTGTATGAGTCTCCTACTGTAGGATTTGACTTTCTCTGTCACTGTCACTGTCTCTCTTTCTCCTCCAGTGTGTGGGGGACATCTGGGAGGCCTTTGCTGCCGTGGAGGCCGCCCTGTTTGCAGGAAATGCCACTGAGGTGGGGAAGGACTTTGGGTGCTGTGAGATCCCTGAGGATCTGGAGGACCAGATCGAGGTCATGCAGAGCCTGGCCGACATCGTCATGGGAACCGTGGAGTACAACGAGGAGGGGGGAATCCTGACTATTGAGGAGATCTGTAAAATAATGACCAATGAGACAGAGACCTACGATTCGGAGACTGAGGCATACAACCGGCTGATCAAGCTGGTGCAGGTATGATGTGTATTTTCTGACACACACACACACACACACACACACACACACACACACACACACACACACACACACACGAACACACACGAACACACACACACACACACACACACACACACACACACACACACACACACACACACACACACACACACACACACACCATGACAATTCATTGATTAACCAGCAGAGGGCTGTATAGATCTACAGTTGTGCATCCCCTTGCCTTGACTGATCTAATCAAATTGTATTTGTTAAATGCACCGAATACAACAGGTGTAGTAGACCTTACAGTGAAATTCTTACGTACAAGCCCCTCACCAAAAATGCAGTTAAAACCTGTTGAGTGTAGGGGGCAGTATTTTGATGTTTGGATGAAAAACGTACCCAAATTAAACTGCCTATTTTTCAGGCCCAGAAGCTAGAATTTTTGAGGATCCATGCCAAATCTTTTCAGTCTCCTGAGGGATAAAAGCTGTTGTCATGCCCTCTTCACAACTGTCTTGGTGTGTTTGGACCATGATAGTTTGTTGGTGATGTGGAAACCAAGGAACTTGAAACTCTCAACCCGCTTCACTACAGCCCCGTCGATGTTAATGGGGGCCTGTTCGGCCCTCCTTTTCCTGTAGTCCATGATCATCTCCTTTGTCTTGCTCACATTAAGGTAGTGGTTGTTGTCCTGGAGGCTAAAGAAAAGCACACCTATTTAGGCTAGATGCTGGCTAGCGGAGTAGAACACTTGAAAAATTAAAGGAGAGCCGTACACTCTAGGGGCTCAGATACAGTAATTTAATAACCAACGTTTCGACAGACAAGCTGTCATCAGGATATAATGACAAACACAGCAGGTCACTAGTTTATATAGTGTCAAAGGACACACACAGGTGTCTGTAATCATGGCCAGGTGTGGCCTGATATCATTGGTTAATCTTCACATATCAAAATAACATACCAAAAACATGGATAGCATATGATCATAGATACAATTTGGCTGCATAGGCCTACAAACATTTACAACAGAAAAATCACAAGAATGGCTTCAAATCAAAGTCTACGTTGAGACCAAAGGGGAGCAACGGTCTTTAAATTAAAGATCCAGGCAGCCTCTCGATTTAACAATATATTGTCGAGTTCACCCCCTCTCCTATGGAGGGTGACAAGTTCGATGCTGATATAACGTAGGGACGAAATCGAGTGGTTTGCTTCCAAAAAGTGGGCCGCAACTGGGTAAGTCGAGTTTTTGCACCTAATGGTGCTACGACGCTCAGAGATTTGTACTTTTAATTTGCGCTTTGTTTTACCCACATAATATTTTTACCACAAAGACAAATAACTGCCTTAGTGGAGCACATAATAACACCTTTGATTGGGATCAGTTTCCCTGTTTGGGGGTGTTTGAAGGATCTACATTTATAAGTACCATTGCATTGAGCACAGCCATTACACTTGTAGTTTCCATCCAGTAGGGTTACAAATAGATGTTGTGCAGGGATATCTTGGGGTGGTAAATCAGAGTTTACCAGTTCATTTCTGAGATTTCTGCCCCGCGAGAATACGATCAAGGGGGGGGTCTGAAAACACATTACCGATACTGTCATCAGATCTTAGAATGTGCCGATGTTTGTGAACGATTCCCTTAATTTGTTCAGAGCACTTTGAATAGCGGGTAGTTAGAACACAAGAATACTTATTTTTGCGAGACTGTCCTTGAAAAAGATCATGTCTCGGTTTGTTTTGAATTTTCTCAATGGCATTAACCATTTTTGTACCCCCTCTCTTTGAATTTTCTTTGCGTCTCAGCCATATTTCTGTCGAAATCTGATTGTTTTTTGCAAATTGCAAGTGGTTGTTGTCCTGGCACCACACTGCCAGGTCTCTGACTTCCTCCCTATAGGCTGTCTCATCCTTGTCAGTGATCAAGCATACCACTGTTGTGTCGTCAGCAACCTTAACGATGGTGTTGGAGTCGTGTTTGGCCATGCAGTCGTGGGTGAACAAGGAGTACAGGAGGGGACTAAGCACGCTCCCCTGAGAGGCCCCGGTGTTGTGGATCAGCGTGGCTGATGTGTTGTTTCCTACCCTTACCACCTAGGGACGGCCCATCAGAAAGTCCAGGATCCAGTTGCAGAGGGAGGTGTTTAGTCCCAGGGTCCTTAGCTTACTGATGAGCTTTGTGGGACTATGGTGTTGAACGCTGTAGTCAACGAACAGCATTCTCAAATAGGTGTTCCTTTTGTCCAGGTGGGAAATGGCAGTGTGGAGCGTGATTGTAGAACAGTCAGGGAACACTGTTACTGTGTGTGTTTGTATTAGATCTACCGGGCCACAGGCGAGGAGCCCTGTCTGGATGCGTCCCACAAGCAGACCATCCAGGACCTGAGTGACACGAATCTGGACTCTGCCTACAATGGAGAGAGACAGTGGTACTACCAGACCTGCACTGAGTTCGGCTTCTGTGAGTACTGCTCCACCACACAACACTGTCACTCCTAGAGGAGATACATTGGGGTACGAAATTATTCACACCCCTGATAAAGATGAGCAATAATGACTGTATAAAATAAATCATTCTGAGCTACATTATATTGTATGCAAAAAAATTGGGAAATTATATTATTTTATACTGAAACTATTTTATACTAGAACAGCAAAGAGATTTTGTTTAAGAAGTAATACATGTTTTTCTCTATAACAGTCGGAGTAAACATTATTTACACCCCTAAATATTCCTATAAAAAAAAGTATTTGGTGTCAAAAGTTTAGTATTTGGTTGCATATTCCTAGCATGCAATGACTACATTAAGCTTGTGACTCTAAAAACATGTTGGAAGCATTTGCAGTTAGTTTTGGTTGTGTTTCAGATTATTTTGTGCCCAATAGAAATTTATGGTAAATAATGTATTGTGTCATTTTGGAGTCACTTTATTATAAATCAGAATAGATAATAAGAATGTTTCGAAACACTTCTACAGTAATGTGGATGCTACCATGGTTACGGATAATTCTGAATGAATCGTGAATAATGAGTAAGAATGTTACAGAGGGTCAAAGATCATACCCCCAAGACATGCTAACCTCGCACCATTCCCAATAACAGGGGAGGTTAGCATGTCTTGGGGGTATGATCTTTGACCCTCTGTAACATTCTCAATCATCATTATTCACGATTCATTTAGGATTATCCGTAATCATGGTAGCATCCAGATTACTGTCGAAGTTTAGGAATATGGGACCAAATACTAACCTTTTGACTATTTAATTTATAAGAATCTTTAGAGGTGTGAATATTTTTGACCCCTCCCTTTGAGAAAAAAATGACTTTTTAAACATCTTTCTCTGAGCAATAGCATTAGTATAAAAATATATAATTTTCCATTTTTTTGAGCATACAATGTAGCTCAGTATTTGAATAATTTATTTTATACAGCCATTATTGCTCATCTTTATCAAGGGTGTCAATAATTTCGGGCCCCACTGTACATTTACCAAGCTTACGTCCCCACGTAGAAGCAAGGTATTTGTTTCAGTCAGTGAGTTGAGTGCTCACAGCACTGGAGGGTAAAAAAACAAAAAACACTCCAGACTTCATTTCCCCCTAAGCAGCACATTCATAAGCCCAGTGCATTAACACTAGCTGTGCAAAGCTCCCACTCTTTGGTACAGTAACACTCAGTATAGGATCTGTATTACTATATGCCCATAGCCACCCAGCTGTATCTCACATTACAGAAATACAACTACACATCATAATTCAATAGAAATTCATTGTTTTTCTATGGCTTACCTCATCATTGTTTGGTTGTGACAGACCAGACGTGTGAGGACGCCAGCTGTCCCTTCTCCCGCATGCTGACCCTGCAGGCTCAGACCGACCTGTGTCCTGAGGTGTTCAACATCCCCCAGCACAGTCTGCCCGGACACATCGCCTTCACCAACAAGTACTATGGAGGAGACCACCCCGACACCGACAGGGTGCTCTATGTCAACGGTGAGCAGAGACTTCACAGATAGATACAGTAGATAGGCGATGCCTAGTCAGCTGCACAACTCAATGCATTCAGCCGAAATGTGTCTTCCGCGTTTAACCCAACCCATCTGAATCAGAGGTGCTGGGGGGGGGTGCCTTCATTGACGTTATCGGCGCCCGGGGAGCAGTTGTTGTTCGAAGGCAGAATGGCTTGGGGATCCGAACCAAGCGACCTTTCGGTTGCTGGCCCAACCACCGGATAGATGAATGGATCGATAGATAGATAGATGGAGGTTTAAACCATTACCTCTCATTACATCATAGTGTAATTTAAACCCACTGGCAGTGAATCAATGTGCTGTGTCTTTGTGAGTGATTTTGTGACAGCAGAGGTGGTTGGTGGGAGGAGGACAGGCTCAAAGTAATGGCTGGAATGGAATCAATGGAATGGTATCAAACATATGGAAACCACATGATTGACCAGCCATTACAATGAGCCCATCCTCCTGTAACTCCTCCCACCAACCTCCTCTGTGTGACAGTCAGTATATGACCTGTCCCTCTGGTCTGTGACCTGTGACCTCTGTCAGGTGACATTGACCCCTGGCGTGAGCTCAGCGTTCTGGAAGAAGACTTGGACAAGGAGGACAAAGATATGGCCATCCTCATCAAGGGCACCTCCCACTGTGCCGACATGAATCCCGGCGGCGCTGCAGACCGCCCCGCCCTGAAACAGGCCCGCAAAGTACGGCACACGGCAGGCTAGACAACACTAAGTTGATGTAACTGAGAGAGACACTGACTGTGAGCTTTGGTGGCACATGAAGAGTAATGTGTGCTTCAGAACTGTATGTCTCAATTGAACACTTTGGGCCGGTTTCCCAGAAACAAAAAAGCGTGGTCAATAGCTTGTTAGTCCAAGACTAAACTAAATCTGTGTCCAGGAAACTGCCCCATTGTCTATCTC
>NC_034188.2:56815076-56875116 GCF_002021735.2 Oncorhynchus kisutch | reverse complement strand
AGAGAGGCAAAGAAAAGAGAGAGAGAGAGAGAGAGAGGCAGAAGGACGAGAGCGAGAGAGAGAGAGAAAAGGAAGAGAGAGAGGCAAAGAGAAAGAGCAGAAGAGAGAGAGAGAGAGAAAGAGAAGAGAGAGAGAGAAGAGAGAGAGGGGCAAAGAGAGAGAGAGAGGGGCAAAGAGAGAGAGAGAGGCAAAGAAAGGCAGAAAGAGAGACATTAAGTAAGAAACGGGGTGAGGGAGAGAGCAAACCAGGAGGATATCTTCAGTCTACGGTAAACAAAATAAAGACAAAAAGCCATAAGTCATTCCCCGACCAAACACACTTTCCCAGTACAATGTACTCCAGATGTCTTCAAATGAAAATATTGGGCGAGGTGCAACTTTTTGTTCGTAGTTGAAACTTGGCATAGGCCCATACTGTGTGTGTGTGTGTGTGTGTGTGTGTGTGTGTGTGTGTGTGTGTGTGTGTGTGTGTGTGTGTGTGTGTGTGTGTGTGTGTGTGTGTGTGTGTGTGTGTGTGTGTGTGTGTGTGTGTGTGTGTGAGAGAGAGAGAGAGTGTGAGAGAGTGTGTGAGAGTGTGAGTGTGTGTGTGTTTATCCTCAAAAGGAAAATTCAGGGGACATTTCGCCGGGTCCCACAATGAAAAAGGTTCTTTTAGACTTAGGGGCTAGGGTTAGAAGTTATGGTTAGGTTAAGGGTTTGGGGTTAGGTTAAGGTTTATGGGTTAGGGAAAATAGGATTTTGAATGGGAATCAATTGTTTGGTCCCCACTAAGATAGTAAAACAAATATGTGTGTGTGTGTATTTTGTGTGCAATTAATATGCATGTGTGTCTTATTTATGTGAGTGATTTGTAGACTGGGATACTCACGCTCTCTTTTCTCCCTCTTTTTTACTTTTTGTTGTTGTGCTGAACTGTGAACTCCAGCTGGTTCTCATTGCAGGAATTCGTTGGATGAGACTTGGGCCTAAGTGCATGTCTGTGTCTGTGTCAGTGTCTGTGTGTCGTTCTGTCTGTACTCAGCCGTGGAGATGCATGTTTTGTAATAGTGGATGAAGTGTTGTCAAAGTTTCTTGCACTCTGGCTGTAGTTTGGTCTGGCAGTGCCAGTGTGCCGTCCTCTGAATGCCGGGTCTGTACTGACTGGGGTGAGTGGCAGGGCGCTGCGTGCAGGGGGTTGATACCCTGGCAGAGAGAAGCAAGCACCAACACTGTGACCTCAATCAGATCAGATTGAGATTTCAAAGTCTCCTCCCTCCCTGCCTCCTCCCTCTGCCCCGTCTTCATCTTTTATTCCACTTCTCTTTTCCTCTCCTTTTCTGACACTTTCCCTCCCACTCTCTCATTCCCCTCCTTCTCTGTTACTGTCTCTCCCTCTATCTATTTCACTCTCTCTCCATACTTCTCGTTTCCCTCCCCTCTGTCCCTCTGCGGCCTCCTTGGCAGGAGCTCAGCCGTTAGGTCACATGACCTCATAGCAAGTCGATTAGATCAGCCCTGAAACTGGAGCACAACACTCAGAGCCTTGGCCCCTCCCTGCCCTGCCTCCCCCAGCCCTGGACCCTCCCTGTGCTGGACTGGTCCCCCATGTCCCGGGGCCTGTGGCAGGGTGCTAAGCCCACTCCACTGCTCCTCCCCTGGGGGGCCATCTGACGCCAGCCGCCCCCCTGCACCTGCTCCAGAGGGGGTGCCAGCCAGGTGCCATGCTGCCGGCATGCTACCCAGAAACACCCCTCCCGGCCTCTGAGGGACATGCCACTCTTGGCAGAAGCCACATGCCAGCCATGCCAGCCATGAGTAAAGACACCCGTGTACCCCGTAAACAGATCCCAATGTGCCTGTACACACACCCAATTTTACACACACTTTCACTTAAGCCATGCCATGCCTCACACCTGCTACCCATCCCGTAAGGTGACAGAGCTGTGTGTATGTGTGTGTCCCAGACTTATCTAATAGCGGTGTGTTTGAGTCAGTAAATAAACCTTGGCCTGTGTGTTTTAAGGGAGGAGAACAGTTCTACAGGGCTGACAGATCTAGATCAGCTGATTATACTTTCTGATCAAACTTTTGGGAACACTTCAACACATCAACTAGACAAATACTTAGTGAAAGCCAGGAGAAAGGAATGCCGAAGCTTGGGGCGTGATCGCTGAGATGCCCAAGATCTGAGATGCCCAAGATGGTAAGATCATTTGTCTGTTCCACTTTAAACTGGCCGTGCGATATTCTGAGATGGTTCTTTTTTTCTGGTTCAGTTTTCATACTTGCAGAGTGAGAAACTGACTCCCACAAAAAATTACTCATTAGCATTTTTAAACAGGACTTGTTTTGATGGTGTCATGTTTCATTATCAAGACGTTGAAATTACCAATGCAAAACAGGTATTCTGGCTGAATGACCTAATTGTGTGTGTGTGTTTTACATCCGGCAATAATTCCAATGTTCAAAGCCCACAGGATGAAAGGACCGTCTGGGGTTTGTGGACTAATCTACCTGTAAGCCTTTTGACTCTAAACATTGATGGAAATGTGATTAAACACATCTAATCGAGAGAGCTCTGTATAGATATTTAATGATGATAATATGGATTCAATTACTAGGTTCTGGTGAGTGTGTAAAACACTACTGTCATTAATTTCAAATCATCAAATCAAATTCTATTGGTCACATACACATAGTTAGCAGCGAAATGAGTGTAGTGAAATGCTTGTTCTTCTAGTTCCGACAGTGCAGTAATATCTAACAAGTAATCTAACAATTCCCAAACAACTACCTAATGCACACAAATCTAAAGGGGGAATGAGAATATGTACATATAAGTATATGGATGAGCGAAGGCCGAGCGACATAGGCAAGGTGCAGTAGATGGTATAAAATACAGTATAAACATGTGATATGAGTAATGTAAGATATGTAAACATTATTAAGTGGCATTGTTTAAAGTGACTAGTGATCCATTTACTAAAGTGTCCAGTGATTGGGTCTCAATGTAGGCAGCAGCCTCTGAATTAGTGATTGCTGTTTAGCAGTCTGATGGCCTTGAGATAGAAGCTGTTTTTCAGTCTCTCGGTCCTAGTTTTGATGCACCTGTACTGACCTCGACCTTCTGGATGATAGCAGCATGAACAGGCAGTGGCTCGGGTGGTTGTTGTCCTTGATGATCTTTTTGGCCTTCCTGTGACATCGGGTTCTGTAGGTGTCATGGAAGGCAGGTAGTTTGCCCCCGGTGATGCGTTGTAAAGACCGCAACACCCTACGGAGAGCCTTGCGGTTGAGGGTGTTGCAGTTGTAATACAGCCCGACAGGATGCTCTCGATTGTGCATCTGTAAACATGTGTCAATGTTTTGGGTGACAAGCCAAATTTCTTCAGCCTCCTGAGGTTGAAGAGGCGCTGTTGCGCTTTCTTCACCACACTGTGTGGGTGGACCATTTCAGTTTGTCTATGATGTGTACACTAAGGAACTTAAAATGTTCCACATGTTACAGTGTTGTCTACACTTGATTTCTTTAAAATGGAGTTTGCCCCTCTGGGCCACCATAGTTGTCTCTCTCGCTTTCAGAGCAGAGGTGCCATTTCTTGTCGTTGTCATTTCACCTCTATGATAACACCCTCCCGCCCCTTCGATGTCAAGAGTGCACCCTTAACACATACTGACCTCGCCCCCTGTGTGTCTTTGTCTCCATAGCAACAGGGAGCCCCAGACCCCGGAGATGAATAAGCTGCGTCAGAGCCTGCGCAGGAAGAAGCCCACCTACGTGCCGGAGGCCAGTAGACCCCACCAGTGGCAGGCAGACGAGGAGGCCGTACGCAAGGGCAAATGCAACTTCCCTGTCAGGGTAAGACTGAGACCCCTGTCCTGGGACCTGGTCTTAAGCGGACTCTTAACTAAACCTCAACCTAACTCTTATCACTCTTAATCTTTTGGTTCAAAATATTGAGGTATAAGATTCAATTGGCATACTCTCTGGGACAACAGGGAAGGAAGTTATATTTCGTCTTACAAAATCACGCCTAACTCTAGCCTTAGATCTAACTTAGTTCTGACTTTTACTCTTATCCTAACTCTTATCCACACCACGATAAACAATATTCTCTGGTCTGATGAAACCAAGTTGAACCCTTTGGTCTGAATGCCATACTTCATGCCAGGAGGAAACCTGGCACCATCCCTATGGTGAAGCATGGTGGTGGCAGTATCATGCTGTGGGGATGTTTTTCAGTGGCAGGGACTGGGAGACTACTTAGGATTGAGGCAAAGATGAACGGAGCAAAGTACAGAGAGATCCTTGATGAAAACCTCATCCATAGTGCTCAGGTCCTCAGACTGGGGTGAAGGTTCACCTTCCTACAGGACAACGGCCCTAAGCACACAGCCAAGACAACTCAGGAGTGGCTTCGGGACAAGTCTCTGAATGTCCTTAAGTGGATCTGCAGAGAAACTCCCCAACTCTGCCAAGCTTGTATCGTCATATCCAAGAAGACTTGATGCTGTAATTACTGCCAAAGGTGCTTCAACAAAGTACTGAGTAAAGGGTCTGTCCCAAAAAATCTAAAAACCTGTTTTTGCTTTGTCTTTATGGGGTATTGTGTGTAGATTGATGAGGGGGGAAAACGATTTAATCCATTTTAGAATGAGGCTGTAACGTAACAAAATGTGGAAAAACTCAAGGGGTGCGAATACTTTCCGAAGCCCATTGTAGATATACCCTTCAGTTTCTCCAGGACCTGTGACTTTCTTTGGGACCTTCATCCATAGACGGGGTTGAGCAGATTTCACAGGTCTCTGAATCTGAGGTTAGGAAACATAGAAATTAGACGAGGACTTGTTTCATTATTCTCAAGTCGTATAACATTTGATATTTCGTTGCAATTGTGTTTTTGTATTGTCATAGTTCTCTCTTTGGGACTGGAAATCTGTTCATTAGCTAACGAGCTTAGCTACTAGCTAGGTAGCTAATGTTGTTGTTTTTAGCAGATCAAGCTAACGTTTGTGTCATTAAAAAAATATATATTGGATGTCTGTCTCTCCTATTTATATGTAGCAAGCTAGCTAGCTATCTGACGTTACCTGGAATAGATGGTTAACTTGATAAACAGCTTGCCTGTGTGCTGCACATAATCCCAGTGCCACCACCTCCTGCTGTTAGCATTACTATCCATGCAGGAAATGCAGCCTGCTGCAATGCTTCTTTGGGAAATCTATAAACATCCATTTTTAAAAAATAGATGAAACCCTGGTTGCCAGGGCCATCCCACGTGCAAATACTATGGTCAAAATGCTAATTGTAACCTTGAGAAAACCACTAGACCAGGGGTCTCCAACTTTTTTCTAGCATGAGAGATACTTTAAAAAAATATTGCAAAATATTACTATTTTTTATAGCATTTAAATAGGCACATTCTTCTCTTCTACTCTACCCTGCAACTCATCCCTCTGTCCTTGGTGTACAATAGATGTCATTATAGCTGGTAAAATAGTCATTACTATACAGTATTAAAATGATATTTTCTATTTTCTTGAATTCTGTTTTTGCTGGTTTATTTTTCCTGGTGTAGAATTTTAAAAACCGTTTTACTCTCAAAAGTACAAATATTCATAGAGAAATAACGAAAATGTATCTTCTGAGTCCATGCTTAAATCAATGCTTAAATCACATCAGATTACATTTTTTTTTAGGTAAACAAAGTAATTCCTTTTTAATTGTGCATCTAGCAAGAGAGGAATGTGTTGGCACAGAGTTTCTAAACCCAGAGGCGCAACTTCGTAAGACTTACAGGAACGCTTGCGAAATAGATCAAACAGACCAGGCAAAGGTTTGGGGTTTGAGAAGTAAATGAGAGAAGTGCTTCCTTAGTTGTTAATTTTCTCAACATCTAAAGGCACAACCTAGATTCGAGACAATGTCTTAAGTAGTTGAACATGTTATTACTCCAACCTCGTGATTGACAAACTGACACGTTTTCATTTTGTTAAATAAACTACTTTATATCACATGAGTGCCTTCTGTTTCACAGCCTGCACATGCGCAGTTTGGCGTGAGACGACCGTTTGACCCGATGACCTGTTTCTATGCAAGTGCTTAGCTAGCCATTGTCGCCATGACATCACCTACTAGTGTGATCAGGGAGTTCTATTGGAAAAGCAGTTTTAGCCTATCTTCATTCTGTACTCTCTCATCCAGGTGAAGCTGGTTGAGAGAATGCCAAGAGTGTGCAAAGCTGTCATCAAAGCAGAGGGTGGCTACTTTGAAGAATCTTAAATATAAAATATATTTTGATTTGTTTAACAAATTTTGATTTGGTTACTACATGATTCCATATGTGTTATTTCATAGTTTTGATGTCTTCACTATTATTCTACAATGTAGAAAAAAGTAAAAAATAAAGAAAAACCCTTGAATGAGTAGGTGTGTCCAAACATTTGACTGGTACTGTAGTTCTGTCAGGTAAGCCTACTTTGCAGTTACCATTTAATTGAGAAGGTTATTGGGGAGTCTGTCTGTCTACCCACAAGATGGTTATCATTAGCATCGCTAACTGGCTACATGGAGTGATAAACAAACACACACACACACAAAACAGACAGTTGGTAAATATTGCTGGAAATTCATTGGCAGATATTAGGGTGGGGAAATGTGAATGTGGCTTTGATTGGATAGTAGCCGGGAGCTTTATGTTTATGACAGTTTGTAATGGAACAAATGAAAAAATGCAGGTACTTTCATAATTGCTTGGCGAGCTTCTGTTAGCTCGTGGTCTACCCCTGAATTATACTAAGTACACTAGCTTAGCTAGCTAGCTGTTTACAGCCGTGATGGAACAGCTGTTGTTTACAAACACATCAGAAGTTCTTTGGGGACCTCCTCAAAAGGCTGTTAAAAAGGTCTATACAAATTCAAGTTTATTGGTCGTGTACGGTAGCGAAATGTTTATAGAACTAGGAACAAGGCGACCATGTCTGTCGGTGCCATCTTGCTACAAGAGCATAGCAGCAGTTGTTTGGAGCACATAGCAGCAGTGTTAGTAGGCAGGCCAAAGTCTACACAAGGTGTCTCTCTCTGTTTCTCTCTCTCTCTCTCTCTTTCTCGCTCCCTTTATTTCTCTCTCTATCTCCCTCTCGCCAATGTTCCCTCTAAACTGCGCGTGGGTACGCAGCACCCCTGGACTGCTGCACAGAATTAATATCAGCCTGCGCAGAGAAGCACAAGATTGAACTTCACTCAGCTTTCTAGAGTTTTCCCCGTCAGTTAACACTATCAACGGTTCCCTTTACTGTGGGAATTGTGATCGAATCAACAAAATATTAGCCACTTTCAATGCAACATACCGAAACAAAACAAACTATGCAAGACTTAGTATGCAAAATTAACTATATAAGATATTTTGTTGTAGTCAGAACACATCAGAGTATGATTCTATTGCAATGACACCACTACTCAGCCCGTACTCTACACAGACCGGTGCGCCGTATCCAATCAAAGCTGCAGTAGCCTACTGTATATGCAAATAGACCATTGCCATATATGGATCTGTGCCATTCACTTTGAACTGGACTGTGTTTACAGCATCAGCGGTTGTGGGTAGATGCGCTTGTTTTGAGATCAAAGTGAGAGCTACATGTAGTGATGTGTGTACATTTGTTCATATCCTTTGCTAGTTAGTGAGTTATTACCCCAGTTATAGATCCTTTGTAGTCAGCAATGGGGGAGTGATTGCTTCCTACAAGAACACAAAACGTGTGTATTTCTAGACAGCTTTTTTTGTCTAAAATGGCAGTGTTGTATTTTGAGAAAGCTTATTCAAGCCTAAGTAGGCAATAGGCAGAGGGTAGCATCATTTGTCTAATTCTCGGTAATAATGGCATGGGAATAATGCTGGTTTTATTTTGTAAAGTGGTTTCTTGCATCAAACAACACAACAAAATGTTCAGTCACCTCCTTGTCTGAAGGACACGTTGATAAACAGGTTAATGTCAAGCCCTGCATGTTTTTTTCAAAAGCTTTATGGAATGTAGGCCTACATTGAACACCACTCATTGGCTGCTACTGTAGGCTGAATGTAGAACAGCTATTTCCATGTTAAAATGTTATTGTATGCGTTTTCTCCATTGTTAGGCCTACATTATGAGAGCCACAGAAGCTTACTTGACCACTGTTAAAACTAACTTAAAGTGGGTAGAGCCTCAGTGTTCACAGCAAAAGCACACCGGAAGTTGCACAAAGTTGCACAATGTTCAAGTTTGAGCTCAGCATACCTGAAATTTGCTCAGTGATGAAACAATTTTGAGAGAACATTGCCTGTCTCTCTCTCTCTCTCTCTCTCATTTTCTCTGTCCACTTTCACTCAGCCACACAACTCTAAATGGGCTAAATAAAGTGACTTGCTTTCAAAAAGGCCTCTGCGGAAAGGTAGTATACAATCTACTGTATTTGAGGCAGCTTTTCTGTATGTTTTTCACTCTGCTGGCTTGGCTCAGAGGAATGGGTTTGTATTTTACAAAAAAAAGCTCTGGCAACCTAATTGTCTCTCCAAGGGCCTCCGATGCGCCACAGGGAACTCTGTGGGACAGGAAATCTAATCCCGTAAAAGGTCTCTTATCCTCCCTCATTCATCCTCATTATTGGCAACTAACACGGTCTGGTAGCTCACTTTGGAATGGAAGGACTCACACTATTTTGTGATAATGTGAATGCAGAGGGTATTAAATAGATTGCATAGGTTACTTGGGCATATTTCTGTGTTCATGCAGTTTGCATGAATCTTCATAATAGCCTTTGCGTCTCCCTCTCGGTTTTAACATTTTCTCTCTCTTTCTGTTGTTGTTTCTATCCCTCTTTCTCTCTCTGTAGTACCTGGGTCTGGTGGAGGTGGAGGAATCCAGAGGGATGCATGTGTGTGAGGAGGCTGTCAAAAAGCTCAAAATTGTAAGTATCCCTCCACTCTAAACCCCTGCAGGTACCTCTGTTGTATTTCTGTTTATGTAGGCAGCCATGTTTTGTTGTATAGGCAGGTATTCTTATCCTGGTGGAGTTATCAACTCATTATAAGATATCCTGCACCGTGCACGTATGCAGTAGTTCAACACACACACACCACTGCAGTCTCCTGCTCCCTCTCAAGATTTTTTCAGCTTTTTTCACCTGTAGATTTTTTCCTTCCAATTCCCTTTTTTCTCCTTACTCACTTATCCCCAGATCCATATCTCCTCTCCTCTTCTGCCCTTACCTACCTCTATTTTGTCTTTAAGCTCAGCCCAATCCCACCCCAAGCATCTGCATTTAATTCCTAATCTAAGCCCCTTGCTCCTTCTCCTGGTGGGGCTGAGCCCTCCTTAGTCTCAGTAATGAGCTCAGCTACTCAGACCTGACCATCCCCGTACCACAGCTTTAGAACAGCCACCCGCCACTCGGCCCTCTGGGAAGGCAGAGTAGCCCAGGCCGTGCGAACAGTGTGACACAGAACAGGCCGGGTCACACAAGCTGCAAACAGCGAGAAAGCAACCATAGCATGTGCTACTGCCCGGGCCAGTGCTGCTGAGAAGCCAGGTATACTAGACAGGGTCTTGGGGATAGGATGGCATGCAGTCAGAGTGGGGTCAGGAAGTAGGGGACACCCCCCTGTCAGCTCCCAGGCTCTCCCGACCTTGGGGCTCTGTCTGTGGGGAAGGAGTTGGGAGAGCAGGCCTAGACCCATGGAGAAGCCTGGACGGCTCCGGTGTTTCACTGTCTTGTTTGTTTTCCCAGCCTGACCCTTTTTTCTCATCGTCTTTCATGGGCTTTGTCCACTGCTCAGCAGGGTAGTTGTGTGTGTGTGTGTGTGTGTGTGTGCACTCTAGCATGTGTGTATCTCTTCTATCCTTCAGCCTTCATCAGCAAGTCTGCTGCACCCCTGTCATCTCCTTTGTCACTTTTCTTTTACCTATAAACACACTCAGTTCCCTCTCTCTCCCTCTCTTTCTCTTTCTCTCTCCAATCTGCAGTATAGTGATTGGCTGTGATTCTGGCTGGTAGTCAGGCAGCAACTCTTAGCTTCTCTCGGAGGCTCTCCTCCTCTTCCTCTCCCACTACCTTCTCTCGGAGGCTCTCCTCCTCTTCCTCTCCCACTACCTTCTCTCGGAGGCTCTCCTCCTCTTCCTCTCCCACTACCTTCTCTCGGAGGCTCTCCTCCTCTTCCTCTCCCACTACCTTCTCTCGGAGGCTCTCCTCCTCTTCCTCTCCCACTACCTACTCTCGGAGGCTCTCCTCCTCTTCCTCTCCCACTACCTTCTCTCGGAGGCTCTCCTCCTCTTCCTCTCCCACTACCTTCTCTCGGAGGCTCTCCTCCTCTTCCTCTCCCACTACCTTCTCTCGGAGGCTCTCCTCCTCTTCCTCTCCCACTACCTTCTCTCCATCGCTGTACCTTGTTTTTCACACGCTTCTCTATGTTTTACATGGTGCTCCTCCACCTCTCCTCTAGTTCAGCTCTCTCACTGCCTCAACTCTCTTCCTTCCCCTCTCCTTTACTCTCCCCTCGCGCTTTCTCTTTGGGATTATGCAAAATACTGACGCTTCATCGGTTTGCCACGCTTTTCAAAGTCATTTCCTGCAGCGCTCTCAGTCTCCCTCATCTCGCTCTTTCTCCTTCTCTCGCACGCACGCACACACACGCACGCACACACGCACGCGCGCACACACACACACACACAAATCTCAGCCCCTCAGCAGGAATACTGCTCTCCCAGCTACCCTCATATTTTGATGGTATTTTTAGCCTGGCCTTGTTCTGGTGCCCCCTGCTGAATAGATAGAGAGGCTTGTGAAGTGAGACAGCCAG
The DNA here is from genome assembly GCF_002021735.2 of Oncorhynchus kisutch. NCBI lineage: Eukaryota > Metazoa > Chordata > Actinopteri > Salmoniformes > Salmonidae > Oncorhynchus > Oncorhynchus kisutch. The sequence continues at coordinate 56,864,302 of NC_034188.2, read as the reverse complement.
CTGGCTTCCCTCGGTAGGATACCCGCCTCTATTTCTCTTTATCTACTGCCTCCTACAGAGAAACAGAACAACTGGGACATGCATTCCACTATTGCCACTTGAGGACAATGAAAACCCTTAGATCTACTATACAGCCATATGTTTTAGGCCTCTGGTGATCTGACTGCACCGGTCCTGCAGCATCAGTCAGATAAATTCACAATTGATGATGCCAGGCCAGAGTGATTGAATGGCCCTGCGGTGTGAGTGTGTTGGATGAGAGTGGTGCTCTCTCGCTCTCCCCCCTCCCTCAATCCCTCCCTCCCAATACAATTAAATTTGAATTACTTTATTGTTATGATGTAACAATGTACATATTGCCAAAGCGTACTTTGGAAATTAAGTGATTCATTAATTTATAATATTAACACAATCAAAATAATAATAATCAAGATTGTTAACGGGACAATCAGTAACAACAATAACAATAACAATGGCATAGAGGACATGTGCAGGTTGGTTGGTCTGTCAGACACTGTGCCTCATCTTATGGCAGGCAGCAATGTAGTGCGCTGTTCACCCACAGTTCTCTGTGTCCTCGCCCAACAGGACTGGTAGCCTATTTTCACCAGAGAGGTCATTGAAACCTTAAATAAGGGTTTCACGTTTGGTTAAATTACACACTAATTGTTTTACACTGTATTTTGTACATTTAGTCAGGAAATGCCGCTCTGTCTCGAGTTCTGCCGGGGTGCAGTGGTTGCACAGCCTTTCCTCTACAGGGAGCCAGGTTTTCCTGTGTCGACCCTCCTCAGTGGCAAGGCTGTGCTTACTAAGCCTGTACTTTGTCAAGGTTTTTCTATGGTTTTGATCAGTGACCATGGCCAAATAGTTTGTCATGGTGTACTATTGATTTAGGGTCAGATAGCACAGCATTTTGCTTTGTGCTTGTGCTTCCCAATAGGTCATGTAGTCTTGTTTAGACTGTGTTGTAATTTGATTTATTCTGATTGATTGGATGTTCTGGTCCTGAGGCGTCAGTGTGTTAGTAGAACAGGTTTGTGAACTCAGCCCCAGGACTCTTGGCATTGCAGAGCCTGGTAATAATATGTGAGGGGGTCACTGTATTTTAGATGTTTCCAAAACGTAATTGCTATTTTTTTGTTTTTATTATTCAGTGGATATTGGCCTAATTCTGCCCTGCATGCGTTGTTTGTAGTTTTCCTCTGGACATGTAAGATAATCTTAAAGAACTCTGCATGCAGTGTTTGTTCCATTGGGTGAAATCTTGTTTTGCAAGTGGACCCCACACCTCGCTGCCATTAAGTGCAATGAGACATTCAATTCGTTTTAGACAAATGTGAATAGGTATTTCAAATTTTTTTTTTATGGCGTAGAATGCCCTGTGTACTTTCTCTCTCAGTTCATTTACTGTCTCATTAAGGTGTCCAGTTGAGCAAATTTTTAAACCTAAGTAATTGTAGTGTGTGCAGTACTCTGTATTTTCTACCAATTGAACTTTGAAATTAGACTTTGGTCTAATTCCCTGAGATCTGGATCTTCTCTGGAAAATAATTATTTGTGTTTTTTGGGGTTAACTGCCAGGGCCCAGGTTTGGCAGTACTGCTCTAGCAGGTCCAGGCTCTGCTGTAGGTCATGTGCTGTGGGAGACAGCAGCCACAGGTCATCTGCGAATACCTGGCATTTAACCTCTGAATTGTGGAGATTTAGACCAGAGGCTGAGGATTTTTCTATTAAATTGGCCAATTCTTTGATGTAAATATTGAGGAACGCGGGGCTGACATTGCAACCCTGTTGAAGGCCTCGTACCTGGTTAAAGAATTTTTTTTTTTTCTTGCTCATTTTAATAATACTCGTATAGCCATTGAATTATGGTATATCAAATCAAATTTATTTATATAGCCCTTCGTACATCAGCTGATATCTCAAAGTGCTGTACAGAAACCCAGCCTAAAACCCCAAACAGCAAGCAATGCAGGTGTAGAAGCACTATATGTGCTTATAGCATATAGCATTATATGTTACCCCCTACACCACTTTCATTAACTTTTAGAACAGTCCTGTATGCCAAAATAGAATCAAATGCTTTTTGGAAGTCAATAAAGCAAGCATACATTTTTGTCTTATTGTGGTGGACATGTTTATCTATCAGGGGTTGTAGGGTGGAAATATGATCAGCTGTGCGATGTTTTGGTATAAATCCAATTATTGAGGAAGTTTATAACTCTTACATTTATAATACTGCAGAAAACCTCTCTTTTTTCCTCTCTCTCTCACTCACTCTCTCTCTCCATATCTTTTTCTTTCCTTCTCTCTCTCTCTCACCCCTCCTCTCTCTCTCTCCCTATCTCTCTTTCCCACTCTCGCTTTCTCCCTCTCTCCCTATCTCGGTCTCTCTCCACAGAGTGGCAAGAAGACAGTGAAAGCAGTGCTGTGGGTTTCAGCAGACGGTCTCAGAGTGGTGGATGACAAAACCAAGGTAAGAGTGTGCCTGCAGGGCTGTTTGCATAAAAGTGTGTGCTAATCATACATACAAACACACAAAGTCTGCTTCCAGATGTCAAAAGTGACTAAACATGAAACAGCAGCCCTGCTGGTGGTCTCTATCTCAGTAAGTCCAGAGTTTGTATGACAGAGCAAGTGTACAGATGTAGGATCATAATTTGATCACTCTGATGCAGGATAACTTTCCTGCAATGCTGGACATTTGAAATGTGTAGTGTATTTGAAGTTTAAAAAGGCTTCTGAAGTTTGTAATGTCCACATGGAAATCTTTCAACCCCTACAAAAATGTCCATAATAATAATCCACATAATAATTCCCATTTCTGGTTGCTGCAGGATCATTTTTATGCCGTAGCAAACTGCCTCAAATTAAGATCCTACATCTGTAGTAGGTAAAGTGTGTTGGAAAGACAAAGAGAGAAAACTGCTCAGCAGGAGAGAAGCTGGCACTCCCTCTCTACCCTCCCCCTACTCCCCCGTTCGTCTTTTACTCTCCCCCCTACTCCCCCGTTCGTCTTTTACTCTCCCCCCCTACCCTCCCCCTACTCCCCCGTTCGTCTTTTACTCTCCCCCTTCTACCCTTCACCAACCTTTCGGCTGCTACTCTCCCCCCTCTTGTTACCCACACTGCAGGTCTCTCTCTACCCCAGCACTTTCCCAGGTCACCTGCCATTCTCAGTATGGGCTGAGATTGATGATGTCACCCTTCACACTCAGAGCACAAGGACCCTACCTCGTGCCTGTCCCGATGACTGTGTTTATCCTCACTGGCCAGATTAAACTTACTTTAGGCCGGACTGCTGAGTTTTCACACTTGACATTTAAAATGTAAATATATTGACAGCATGACTTGAATTTGACATCAAATTCATACTTCGGCCTCAGACAGAGCCTGACTATAAATTCCAGTTCTGTTCTTCCTCCTTCTCTCTTGTGCACTCTCCCTCATGGATTTAAAAGGAAAGGATTGGGGCAAGGAACTTCCTCCAGCCAACGTTTTCACCAGTCCGATGCTTTTATATACTTGGATGTCAAAGGGGGCTTTGGGGAGGGAGACACAGTACACACACACACATAACATTTGATTTGACACACACACAAAGAAACACACATGCACACCTCAGTACAGGACTGTCTGGCCTCCAGGGGCCCCTATTGTGAGTGCAATTACCCACGTTTCTTGTCAGGCCAGAGAAAAGAAAGGGGAAGAAACAGTCCCACTAAGCAGTCTTTTTTGTTTCCTGTGTGGCAGTAGACAAATAGACCCCCCATCCCCCCCCAGCATCCCTCTACCTCCCCTCTTTATTGTAACCCCCTACCTCACTGAGTCAGCAGTCTCCTAAAGACCCTCCCCTCCCTCCCTCTCCCGGTCCACTTAAAGTCAGCGTTAAAGAACACCACCGCCACAGAGAAAGAAAGCCCCCTCTCCCTCCGCCTCTGTATCTGACCCATGTGACATGACTCAGCACTGTGCCCCCTTTCAGGTTTTCTGTGACATGCCTATGAGTGATCCCCCACAACCCCACACACACCCCTTGCTATCCCCCTCACCTCCACCCACCCAGAGGAAACCCAGTCCAGCGCTCGCACACACACATAACCAGACGTTCACTTCCACCACCAGCCTTTCTTCATCTACTAATTGGCTCTGAATGAATAGACTGTTATTTATTCCTTGCCCGCTTCATTCATCCCTCTCTTCCTATTCCCAGATGAGTGTGAGCCCCGTTTCCCTTTCATCTCTTGTTTCCCACTCCTTCCACTCTGACTCAAAGTCTGTCGGGAGCCCAGGGGCCACTAGTTGGATTGGGGGGGGGGGGGGGCCCTTCCTCACCTGATAGTTCCCTATGGTCACCAGCCGAATCTCCTGAATGAGCCTGATACAGATTCTGGAACAAGAGAAAAACAAAGTGTTTACATCATCATGTCTTACATCATATTTTACATCATGTCTTACATCATATTTTACATCGTCTTACATCATATTTTACATCATGTTTTATATCATGTCTTACATCATATTTTACATAATGTCTTACATCATGTTTTATATCATATCTTACATCATAATTTACATCATGTCTTACATCATATTTTACATCATGTCTTACATCATATTTTACATCATGTCTTACATCATGTTTACATAATGTTTTACATCATATTTTACATCATGTCTTACATCATATTTTACATCATGTCTTACATCATGTTTACATAATGTTTTACATCATATTTTACATCATGTTTTACATCATGTTTTATATCATGTCTTACATCGTATTTTACATCATGTCTTACATCATATTTTACATCATGTCTTACATCATATTTTACATCATGTTTACATCATGTTTACATAATGTCTTACATCATATTTTACGTCATGTCTTACATCATATTTTAGATCATGTTACATCATGTTTGCATCATGTTTTCATCATGTCTTACATCATATTTTACATCATGTCTTACATCATATTTTACATAATGTCTTACATCATGTTTACATCATGTTTTACATCATGTTTACATTATGTTTACATCATGTTTTACATCATGTTTTATATCATGTTTACAACATGTTTTGCATCGTATTTTACATCATGTTTACATCATATTTGACATGTCTTACATCATGTTTTATATCATGTTTACATCATGTTTTACATCATGTTTTACATCATGTTTTACATAATGTTTTAGATCATGTTTACATCGTGTTTTACATCATGTTTACATCATGTTTACATCATGTTTTACATCATGTTTTACCTCATGATTTGTAGAGCTGTGAACAAGATTATCTTTCCTCACCAAATAATTACATTTGATATTTTAGTATGTGTGTTTTAATCATATGCATTCTCTATACGCTAACATGTTATGTGTGATACGTTTCATTTATGACGTGGCAAAATCAGCCTTCTCTACAATGTAATGTCTTTGTCTTTAGGACCTCATCGTAGACCAGACCATTGAGAAGGTGTCCTTCTGTGCGCCTGACCGCAATTATGACAAGGCTTTCTCCTACATCTGCCGTGATGGCACCACACGCCGCTGGATCTGCCACTGCTTCATGGCCCTGAAGGACTCGGTGAGGGTGTGTGTGTGTGAGTGGGCCCAGGCCCAGCAACTAGTCCAATCCCCATATCGCTCACCCAGGGATTAAGATTAGGATTACTCTAGGGTTATCTCCATCTCAATTGCTTCTTTTAGCCCTATCCACTGTGACCTCCTGGCACTCGGAGACATATTTCCTACAGGGTGATAACCACTTTTATAGTGTCAAGTCATTGCTCAAAGACATGGCTTTGGTTTGATAAAGCATTTTCCAGTATGGAAATTGACTGGCTTTAGGCTATATTCAGATTTGTCAATGTGTATGTTTCAGTATTAGTGGCCATTCACACATAATAGAGTTTTACACACATGCAAACATGCATGCGCCCACGTACACACACAGGGGTGTTGAGGAGGGGTGTTGACCGGGTGTGTTGTGGTCACCAGGGCGAGCGTATGAGCCACGCCGTGGGCTGTGCCTTCGCCGCCTGTCTGGAGAGGAAGCAGCGGCGCGAGAAAGAGTGCGGCGTCACAGCCTCGTTCGACGCCAGCCGCACCTCCTTCGTGCGCGAGGGCTCGTTCCGCATGACGTCGTCCAGCCAGCAGGGGGGCGAGCGCGATGACATCACGAAGCAGCTGCAGGACAAGAAGAAAGGTATGACTCATCAGGAGACGGAGAGCAGCACAAACACACAGACAGTCACACCTGTCTCTCACATTCTAATGTATCACTGGAAAGTTACTGGAAAGTCAAATGTGGCCTGTGTTATAGAGCTAACAGGAACAGAAGGGTTCACTCACTGTGGATCGTCGTTGTTGTTCACCTCTATCACTCTGAAGTGTAGCAACACATCTACTGTATGTTGGCTAGTAGTAACCCTTATCAGTGTTATTGGCTGTAGTGGTTACTGGTTGTAGTCCAACATTAACCCTGGTCATTGTAGTCCAACATTAACCCGGGTCATTATAGTCCAACATTAACCCTGGTCATTGTAGTCCAAGATTAACCCGGGTCATTGTAGTCCAACATTTACCCTGGTCATTGTAGTCCAAGATTAACCCTGGTCATTATAGTCCAACATTTACCCCGGTAATTGTAGTCCAACATTTACCCTGGTCATTGTAGTCCAACATTTACCATTGTACTCTGTCTGTCTCCAGAGCCCCCGTGTACCATCCCAGCCATCCCCCCTGGCACCTCCTCACCCCCTGAGGGCTCGGCCTCGCCTGTGGGGCAAGGGGTGGAGCATGCCATCCCGCGGCGCCACGCGCCCATTGAGCAACTGGTGCGTCAGGGCTCCTTCCGGGGCTTCCCGGCCCTCAGCGGGAAGAACTCGCCGTTCAAGAGGCAGCTCTCGCTGCGCCTCAACGACCTGCCTTCCAACCTGCAGCGCAAGACCGCCGACTTCCAAAGCAAGAACCCAGGTTAGCCTCTCCTGTTTATGTTAGCTTAGCTAAGTCTCTGCATTCTATGACCAAGGACAAAGAGTGGTTAGCCTCACCTGTTTATGTTAGCTTAGCTAAGTCTCTGCATTCTATGACCAAGGACAAAGAGTGGTTAGCCTCACCTGTTTATGTTAGCTTAGCTAAGTCTCTGCATTCTATGACCAAGGACAAAGAGTGGTTAGCCTCTCCTGTTTATGTTAGCTTAGCTAAGTCTCTGCATTCTATGACCAAGGACAAAGAGTGGTTAGCCTCACCTGTTTATGTTAGCTTAGCTAAGTCTCTGCATTCTATGACCAAGGACAAAGAGTGGTTAGCCTCACCTGTTTATGTTAGCTTAGCTAAGTCTCTGCATTCTATGACCTAGGACAAAGAGTGGTTAGCCTCACCAGTATAGGACAACATTGTCCTGCAATGCCATCCTTCCATGTTGTGTTCATCACTCGGAGGAAGCCTGGAAATCAAGGCTAATGTCAACCAGAGCCTGGAGTTTTCCTGCCTGCCTTCATGACATGACCAAGGCAAACTCAGGGCTTTTTCCTGGTCAGATCATGGGTCAGAAAAAACTCTGGACCCTTATGACAACGTATGGTGGTGTTTATAATTACACCAAAGTAGTATTTGACCAGGAACAAGTGAAGCCAGAGATTGATTGGGGTCATAATAGCAGTGGAGTTGATCATTAGTGTGTTATTAAGGATGTTGTTAATTGCTGTGGCTGATTGCTGAGTCCATGTAATGGTTATAAGTATGATAATTAGGATTCCCAGCACGGCTTTGTTCCTGCTGTAGTAAGGTAGATTAAACCTCTCAGTTATGTTGATTATAGTTATTATGAAGCTGATGGTGGCAGGCCGTGGCTTTTAATAATTAATAAACACACATTTCTGAAGGTTGCAGCACAAATGTGCCTGACATCTATTTACATTCATGTATGCAGCAGTAGAAGTAGTAGCATAGTGTACAGAGACTCTCTCTTTCGTATAGGATCTGTACCTATTTGAATCCCACGCATGCATAGAAGACACCCACACACACACTTAGCTAGCAATAGAAGCCACATGAGCATGAACACACGCAAGCACAGGACACATGTACACACACCCACACACACACACAGTAGCAGCTAATTTCACAGCTCTCTCAGTGAACAATGTGTCTATGAGCAGTCTCCACTAGACCAGTCCCTCCACATCCCCTTAAAGCTGTCATGTCCACAGAGACAGCCCCCAGCCAGCCCCTCTCACAGCCATAGACCCAGAGATTGTAGTACACATACACGGATGCACACATGCATGCACACTAACACTACTACACAGAGAAACCCCACAGCTGCTCCCGTCCTCTCTGAACCCTATGGGCAAATGAAATGTTCAGAAAGAGAGACATTACAAGGCAGTCATGAACAAAGCAGCAGGGTTCTCCAGACAGAAAGACACTCTACATCTGCACCGGGAGTAGTTCTTCTAAGCAAGGTCATATTCATTAGGCACCAAACAGAAGAAAACAGACTGAAACAGGGTGTGACTACTTAAACTTGTCCAATAAGAAATGCCCATTTTCGTTTTCGTTGCAAAAGGTTTTGCTATGGTGTGCCCTAATTAATAGGATCCAACAGAGAGACGATGCAGCAGCAGCTCCATAGGGATTACATCCACCACTGACCCCTCTGGTTCTGATTGGCCCCACAGCTCTCTCTGCTCTCCACAGGCTTTGCTCTCTCTCTGTCAGGGACAGGTCACTGATAGGGGAATTACACAAATTGTGAGCTATTTTTATCTACTGGCTATAGGTTGAGAGGTTTTCTCTGTTTTCTACACTAAGGATTTAGGCCATAGAAAATCTCATGCATGAATAACAGACTGGTCGGGTGTGTTACAGAGGAACTTTTATTTTCTTACTTTGAAGTACAAACGATTATGTAGACCTCATAGGACCATGGGAACAGATTACTTTGCAATAAAAGGCTTAGAAATGTTAACATCCGGTGTCATGTACTTTAATCTTATATCATTATATAAGTGTATGTTTGGCCCAAGACTTTAATCTTGCCATCAAATCATCCAAAGGAAAGCCAATCCTCAACCCTTCTCCCCCTCTGTAGTCCCAGAGATGGATCTGTCCGTGTGTGGCGAGGCAGACAGCAGCATCAACGCTCTGTGCAGCCAGATCAACCATTCTTTCACCAGGCCCTCTGAGGAACTCTTCTCCAACCCCACACCCAACGGCCTGCCAGCCTGCACTGTGCCCCCAGCCATCCCCCCTCCCCCTGCCCCCCTGCAAGGTAACTCATTGACTACCTTATCATTCTCTCTATGAGCTCTAGTCTGGCTTAACATGTAGTGTACAGCTCAACTCCAACTTTGTATTGCGTTTGTAGTGTATTTGTATTGTGTTTGTAATGCGTTTGTATTGTGTTTGTAATGCGTTTGTAATGTGTTTGTATTGTGTTTGTAATGCGTTTGTATTGTTTGTAATGTGTTTGTATTGTGTTTGTATTTGTAATGTTTCCAATGCTCTATTGTTTCTAATGCTTGTAAGGCTGAATTGCCTGCGAAGTGTCAGTTATCTCTAGGCCGGGATTCAGTCTGTGATGTGCTACAGTGCAGGTCACTATACAGCCGTCAATGGAGCTTTTTAAAGGCCTTTTACCCGATGTTTGTGGAGGTCACATTCATGGTAAATGTTGTGCATGTCGGCTCAACCCTTAAAAGGTTTGTTGTATATATGGCACGCCTTGCATTGAATCCCGGCCCTAATCAGAAAAGGCTGCCGAATAGGGAGTGTGTGTCCTCTGTGCTTGTCATGGTAAAGCGGTAGAGAGATCCAGCAGCAGGGTTGATGTAGTATGTGATTGACGTGTGGTGCTCTGCTTCTCTTCCACAGCCACGTCCTCCTGGGTGCAGGCGGAGCCCCCGGTCCAGTCCCCTCCACCGGTGGTCCACAGTGGGCACAGGAGGACGCCCTCCGAGGCTGAGCGCTGGCTGGAGGAGGTGGCCCAGGCCGTCAAAGCCCAGCAACAGACCCCCAACCTGCCCCCGCCACCCATCCAGCCCACCCCTGCCATTCCAGGGCCACCCATGTCAAGCACACCTATGTCATGTGTGCCCCTAATGGGGGCATCCATGCCAGCGGTACCTGGCTCCCTGCCCACTTCCATGCAGCCCTTTCCCTTGTCGTTTGATGCCACTCCCGCGCCCGTGGGCATGTATACCCAGCCACCCATGCAGCCAGCGTTTGTACCCATGCAGGCCTACATGCCCGCCCTGGCCAACAGCATGGCGTACTCAAACGCCAGTGTGCCTGTGGTGGGCATCACGCCTTCCCAGATGGTGGCTAATGTTTTCTGCACAGCAGGCGGCTCTACCGGCGGGCCTTCCATGGGTATGGGCTCAGGGCCTAAAATGGGCACGCTCAGTGGCGGGCATCGCCACTCTTTCTCCGGCCAGCCGGGCGGGTTCCCTATGCCACCCTTTGGAGCTCATCCCACCGTCAACGGCCTCCCCCACAACATTCCCACCTCCTCCCTCGCCACCATCACGCAGAACGGCACTAGCAGCAACGGTGGCAGTAGCAGCAGCTGGCCACCGGAGAGCACACAGCTGGCCAACCCGCCACCAGCCAATGCCCAGGAGGTTGATCGCTTCGAGGCAAAGTGGGCTGCGCTGGAGACCAAATCGCAACCCAAGGCGGCACCCAACCCTTTCTCCAATGACTTGCAAAAGACCTTTGAGATCGAGCTTAAACTCGGTATTAACCCAGGTCAGGCCACTGCATAGACTATGATGATGCAGACCCCCAACCAGACTGAACCACTCCACTCAGCACCCCAGCCCCCTGCCCTAAATGCTTTCGCTACCCCCCTCTTAATTTTCTCCTCCTCTGTTGAGACCCCAGGATGTAAATTGGGTCTGAATGCAGGGGGGACATGATGACTGTGTATGGGGCTCCTCGCGATACATTCCATGGGATTTCTAGCAATCATGTTCTGCGTGGGGATCTATGGAGGAGCCAGAGAATATGGACACATCACAGGACACTGAAATGAGAAACAGAGAATTTACGCTGATGTTAACCAAGCACAGCAAAGGCCCTGGTTGACTAGCCAATGACACGACTCGACGGTAGAGACCCCAAGGGAGGCGTCGACCAATAAGAGTGACAGTTTGACTGCCAAAATTGTTTTATTTATTATTTTTACTTAGATTTTAACCGTTATAGTTTTACATCATTTTATTTTTCTTCATCAGTGTTCAAAGGTTGTTTCTCCCTGTATTTATTTTGTGTTTAACTGGAAAGAGGAGGGAAATAACTAGCAACTGTAACTGGCAGCGGAGGGAGCAAAGAGAGGGAGTGAGTCATGAAACCAGAGGCTGGAAACGAATGTAAATAGCATGCTTTTTTCACCCTCTATTTCTTACCAATCCACGTATAACCGCCAATTTGCTATTCAACCCAAATGAGTCACTGTTAGCTAAATCACCATGGTGACCTAACACACCTCTGTCCCAGTGCCACTCCACCTGCACGACAGACACACTAGAACCCTAGAACATTCTGGAAAGGGTTCAAATGGTCCAGATAGTACGGTGGTTGGTTGACTCTCGTTATATTCTGAAACAGAGTAGTAGTCACCCCCAGTACGAGTTTAGTCAGTCAACACTACGAGGGTCTATTTGGGAATGTTGAGCCTGATGTTCAAGAGAGGCGGGAGGGAAGAGCTTGAGCACTTCGTAAGATAAAGATGGCGAGGTCGGGATAGCTTTATTTGAGAGGAAGTTATGATGTTGTTTTGTCGCTGGGACTGGGATTGAAATAGCACCCTATTCCTACATAGGGCCTTGGTCAAAAGTAGTGCCTCCCACTGGGCACAGCCGTCAATTCAACGATGGTTCAACTTCATTTAATTGAAATGACGTGGATACAACGTTGATTCAACCAGTGTGTGCCCAGTGGGCTGGGTCAAGCTGACAGTAGGGGAAGAGGGAAAGAAAACGGGAAGGTGAAAGGTAGACGGAGAGATCGAGGGCATACTTACGAGAATGAGATGAGGAAGTGGACTATTGAAGGGCTGTGATGAACTGAGAAAAGAGGAAAGAAGAAAAATGTTACGTTAAACAGACTGGTTGTTTCATTCCTTTAATCTCCTTTCACTACTCCCAAACAAAGGTACTTCTGTTAGAATGATACTCACCATGCATTTAGAGCTCCATAGAAACAAGACTTTACTGTTTGATCATATTCTCAAAAGAGGCAAGCATTTCCTTCCGTGACTTTAGTTTAAACACACAAAGACAGTAAATGTGCAGTATATTTTAGCCCATTTGGCAGGACTTCCAATGGCAAGTCAAGACGGGGCAAACGCATGTGCTTCGATGGGATGCTTTGTGCTATTTGCCATTATAATGCTTTATGTACGATCCTGCCCCAAACAACAGGAGTGTATGGGGAGTGAGACAGAGTGGAACCCAGGGAACCAGTGTTATTGAATGGACATAACTAGACAAACAGGCTCCACCCATCCCGCTCTCCTGGTCATTAACTCCTTAGGACTCAGCCAATCAGGCTTTGCCATTTTCACGTGGCACAATACTGACTGACATCCATTTGCTTTCCCAAAGATATAAAGCAGTAGTGAGGAGCCATGCTTTTGCTCGTTTAGACAAATAGATTTTCTAAATTAATTCTCTCCCCGTCTTTTAAGAGAAAAGACATAGTCATTCATGAAATTGCTGTTTTTATTTAGTTAAATTACCCTTGTTTGCACGCCCTTTAAATTAAACTGTAGGTTAATTATGTTCAAAATAAGAACTAAATTACCTCTTAAACTCGATTGTAAACCACAGTGTAGTGATAACAAACTAGTGGAGTTTATTTTTATTCTTTATTTACAGAATTTTGTATTTAAACCTACATATTTGTATTGTAATTACATTGTACAAAGATAAATAAATAATATAATATTAAACTCGTGTTGGTGTTTGCATTCTGTATCATTCTCGCCCTCCCTTTATCCCAATGCAGGTCATGTACCTGTCTTATCCTTATCTTCACCAGTACTAGTAGTACTAGTAGATCAAATGTATCTGCACCCTGTGCCAACGGGGATGCGTGTACCATTGCCATAAAAAAGCCTCATGTATATAGTCTACTTTTAAAGATGGTCAATAGTTGAACAGCACCAGACATTCAGTTGAGTGAATTCTCTCCATAGCTGTATTTTATATCTCAAACCTACTTGTTTGCCCTGAAAGTCATGGAGTGAAGCGTTGAAGAATTCTCTCTCATTGAAGGCATTGACTACGCTTGCCAACTCTACCGCTGTTCACAGTACTTTCTCTGGTGTCTTGACAAAAGCTCAGGCCTCTAATGCGACCAGACAAGGCCCCTTTTCTTCCCCAAGGGCCATGAAAAAGAGGACAGCCACAGAACACTTGAGTCATTTTAGTAGTAACTCTCTCGTCATTGTCTTTCCGCTACTGCTTACTGCAGCGCTGAGGAAGAATCGGGACAACAGGAAACACAACAAAGACAGAGTTAGAATGAGGACAGGCCCCACTACTACAGAACAGTGCAAGGGAAATGGGTTGCCATGGACACAGCAGTGAAAGGGTCATTTATAAACATCCCAACACTGCCAGAGTAGGCAGAAAAAGCTCAGTACATATATAAATTAAACTGCCATAGAGAAAGAATGTTGTTGGAAATAAAAAAAGCAGACTAATGTGCTCACGTAGGCCAAATCCTAGTGGTGTCTGTCTGGCCTGAGGAGAAGCTGTCATCTAAGACTTCTCACTGTTTCTATTATGGACATGCTGAACTGCAGGGCCCATATTCATAAAGCATATCAGAGTAGCATTTTATTGTGTATTACTGCTGCTACTTTACCCCAATTCAATTTATGATCTGGGTGCAGAATCCCCTAAAGTCATTCTTTATATCAACTCCACAAAAAACAACACACATTTTTATCTGCTTTCAATCTGGTGCGTCACACAGTGCTGGTAAGTGTATGACAGCAGCATGTGATATCAGAATGGGAATCAGTAACTGTGTTTGTGTAATAGCGCTAACCCAGATATTGGAATGGGCAGATAATACATTCACTGCTATTTGTTTCTAGTGTTTTAAGATTGGTGTATGGATACTGTGGCACATCTGTTTCCAGTTCACGTCTGTTAAATGTTGCTTTGCCACCGTTAGAATAACGTTGGGAAATGTAAGCGCTCGCACGTGACCTTTAAAGTCCTTGAGGTGAGGGAGGTGATTAAGTCGATTGATTTCATACGTTTAGACATTGATCAGTTCAGAGTCCATTGTTCTCGTCCCTGTCGCAGGCTGCTAATCACACATACAGTCACTCAACGAGGTCATTTGAACAGATGAAAGGTGTATTTTAATATTTATTATGTATATTAAAGACTCTTTTATCTTCAGTATAAAAATTGTGGTTTGAAGCCTCATTGGCTCCAAGCAACCACACACACATACACACACTCGGAAGGTATTCAGACCACTTGACTTTTTCCACATATTGTTACGTTACAGCCTTATTCTAAAATGGATTAAATAGTCCCCCCCCCACACTCATCAATCTACACACAATACCCGATAATGACAAAGCAAAAACAGGTTTTTAGACATTTTTGCAAATATGCACATACTACCGTTCAAATGTTTGGGGTTACATAGAAATGTCCTTGCTTTTGAAAGAAAAACACATTTTTTGTCCTTTAAAATAACATTACATTTATCAGAAATACAGTGTATGCATTGTTAATGTTGTAAATGACTATTGTAGCTGGAAACGGTAGATTTTTAATGGAATATCTACATAGGCGTACAGGGGCCATTTATCAGCAACCATCACTCCTGTGTTCCAGTGGCATGTTGTGTTAGCTAGCTACAGCATTTGTGGGTTCGATTACAGGCTCAAAATGGTCAGAAGCAAAGAACTTTCTTCTGAAACTTGTAAGCCTATTCTTGTTCTGAGAAATGAAGGCTACTCCATGTGAGAAATTGCCAAGATCTTGTACAACGCTGTGTACTACTCCTTTCACAGAACAGTGCAAACTGGCTCTAACCAGAATAGAAAGAGGAGTGGGAGGCCCCAGTGCACAACTGAGCAAGAGGACAAGTACATTAGAGTGTCTAGTTTGAGAAACAGACGCCTCACAAGTCCTCAACTGGCAGTTTCATTAAATAGTACCTGCAAACCGCCAGTCTCAACGTCAAAAGTGAAGAGGCGACTCTGGGATGCAGGCCTTCTAGGCAGAGCTCCTCTGTCCAGTGTCTATTCTTTTGCACATCTTAATCTTCTCTTTGTATTGGCCAGTCTGAGATATGTCTTTTTCTTTGAAACTCTGCCTAGAAGGCCAGCATCCCGGAGTTGCCTCTTCACTGTTGACGTTGAGACTGCCGTTTTGCAGGTACTATTTAATCAAGCTGCCAGTTGAGTACTTGTGAGGCGTCTGTTTCTCAAACTAGACACTCTAATGTACTTGTCCTCAGTTGTGCACCGGGGCCTCCCACTCCTCTTTCTAATCTAGTTTCTTGGCAATTTCTCGTATGGAATAGCCTTCATTTCTCAGAACAAGAATAGACTGATGAGTTTCAGAAGAAAATTATTTGTTTCTGGCCATTTTAAGCCTGTAATCGAACCCACACATGCTGATGCTCCAGATACTCAACTAGTCTAAAGAAGGACAGTTGTATTGCTTCTTTAATCAGATCAACAGTTTTCAGCTGTGCTAACATAATTGTAAAGGGTTTTTCTAATGATCAATTAGCCTTTTAAAATGATAAGCTTGGATTGGCTAACACAACGCTCCATTGGAACAAAGGAGTGATGGTTGCTGATAATGTAGATATTCCATAACAAAACATTTCTACTACAATAGTAATTTACAACATTAACAATGTCTACATGGTATTTCTGATCAATATGATGTTATTTTAATGGACAAAAAAAACGTGTTTTTCTTTTAAAAACAAGGACATTTCAAAGTGACCCCAAACTTTTGAACGGTGTATAAAAATGTAAAAAACCCTTTACTCAGTACTTTGTTGAAGGACCTTTGGCAGCGATTACAGCCTCGAGTCTTCTTGGGTATGATTCTACAAGCACACCTGTACTTGGGGAGTGTCCCATTTGTCTCTGGAGATCCTCTCAATCTCTGTCAGGTTGGATGGGGAGCATCGCTGCACAGCTATTTTCAGGTCTCTCCTGAAAAATAGTCCCTTTCGCTGAAAAACAAAAACATCCCCACAACATGATGCTGCCACCACCATGCTTCAAAGTAGGAATGGTTCCAGGTTTCCTCCAGAAGTGATGCTTGGCATTCAGGCCAAAGAGTTCAATCTTGGTTTCATCAGAACAGAGAATCTTGTTTCTTTTGGCAAACCCCAAGCGGGCTGTCATATCATGCCTTTTTACTGAGGAGTGGTTTCCGTCTGGCCACTCTACCATAAAGGCCTGATTGGTGGAGTGCTGCAGAGATGGTTGTCCTTCTGGAAGGTTCTACCATCTCCACAGAGAAACTCTGGAGCTCTGTCAGAGTGACCATCGGGCTCTTGTTCACCTCCCTGACCAAGGCCTTTCTCCCCCAATTGCTCAGTTTGGCCGGGTGGCCAGCTCTAGGAAGAGTCTTGGTGGTTCCATACCTCTTCCATTTAAGAATGATGGAGGCCACTGTATTCTTGGGGACCTTCAATGCTGCAGAGTTTTTGGTACCCTTCCCTAGATCTCGACACAATCCTGTCTCAGAGCTCTACGGACAATTCCTTCCCCTCACGGCTTGGCTTTTGCTCTTATATGCACTGTCAACTGTGGGACCTTATATATTCCAAATCATGTCCAATCATTTGAATTTACCACAGGTGGACTCCAATCAAGTTGTAGATACATCTCAAGGATGATCAATGGAAACAGGATGCACCTGAGCTAAATTTCTAGTCTCATAGCAAAGGGTCTAAATACTTTCAAGAGCCCGGACTTGAACCTGATCAAACATATGTGGAGAGACCTGAATAGCTGTGCAGCAACACTCCCCATCCAACCTGACAGAGCTTGAGAGGATCTGCAGAGAAGAATGGGAGAAACTCCCCAAATACAGGTGTGTAGCAAGCTTGTAGCATCATACCCAAAAAGACTCAATAATATATTGTGCATCAACAAAGTACTGAGTAGAATGTTTGAATACTTATGTAAATGTAATATTTCAGAATTTCTAAAAACCAGTTTTTACTTTGTCATTGTGGGGGTATTGTGTGTAGATTGATGAGGGCGAATAAGGCTGTAATAAGGCTGTAATGTAACAAAATGTGGAAAAAAGTAAGTGTGGAAAAATGTGGGAAAAGTAATACTTTCCCGAATACACTGTATATACAAAAGTGTGTGGACACACCTTCAAATTAGTGCATTCAGCTATTTCAGCCACACCTGTTGCTGACAGGTGTATAAAATCGAGCACACAGCCATGCAATCTCCAAAGAGATTGTCAGATTTGTCAGATTTCTGCCCTGCTAGAGCTGCTCCGGTCAACTGTAAGTGCTGTTATTGTGAAGTGGAAACGTTTAGGAGCAACAATGGCTCAGCCGCGAAGTGGTAGGCCACATAAGCTCACAGAATGGGGCCGACCAACTGCTGAAGCGCATACAAATCACCTGTCCTCGGTTGCAACACTCACTGCTGTCATGACGTTGGCCTGGGGGGTTGGTTTATGACAGTCATAAATACCTCTTCCCCCCTTTTCCTCTCTCTACCCTACTAAGGTTAGATTTGCAAAATCCTTGGTTAACATAGAGAGTCTGGGAACGTCCGAATGTGGGGGGGAAATGAAATATATTCTGGTAATCCGAACAATTGAACATATGTGGTGGTACTTAATGAATATGATGTTAGTTCGGTTGTCATCGGATACATTCTCATCAATAATAAGATGACATAAACTCTACAGTGGAAAGTCTACACATCAGAGTTATCAGATTCACATGGAATTGCTGTTCAATTTAAATGTTTGAATATGAAATTATTTGTGATGGGATGAAATGTGATTTTAGCTTCTAAAATGTGAGATTTGGATTTTCATAAGATAGGGCTGCTCAATCAGTGGCCCTCCCCTGTGAAGGGACAAGGGCTGTAAAACTTTTCAAACACACCCTCCTCTTCCTTCCTATATAAGCCCTTGACAACAACATAACTATCTGTTCCGAGGATATGAGGATGACGATCCTATGTCAGAATGGTTCAGATAAAACTACAGAACGAAGCCAACATCAGCATGAGCGTTGGTTGCGAATGGTATGAACTTTGAACTCTTATTCACGACAGAAGTGATACCTCCTAGCCGTTGCGTTAGCGGCCGCAGCTGAAAACGGAGGTTAGGAAGGAACAGACAGAGTATCCCATCTACCACACAACAACGTTACTACAACTTATCCAAGTGACCACCAGAGACATTCTTCAAAGGACAGAGGACTCGGTTGGGCAACACGGTCTTCCATCTACCACCAACCTACCGAAGCGCAGCTCAGAGTAAATATTTATTGCATTTTCCTTTTCCAAATGGGCGGTAATTTAGAATGCATAAGATACTGTATTCACAATAGCACAGCTTCGCCTTTGTTCCTGTCTTCCCGCTCTTTTACTCAACCCAGCCCCTTTTCCTTTGTGTAACAAGCTGTCATATCTGTTCCGCCCGCTAAAGAATTATCCAGGTATAATTCATTCTTTGTATATGTAATTCTGTGTGATTAGATAGGTATTTAGTAAATAAATAATTAAACCCAATTTTATTTCGTGGTGCCCGACTCTCTAGTCAATTACATTTACACGATTAGCTCAATCAGGTGATATTAATTACGGAGAAATTATTTTATGGAATAGCATGTCTTAGCAATTAATCCAGCATAGCCAAAGACACGACACTGCTGAGTTCCAAACTGCCTCTAGAAGCAACGGCAGGACAAGAACTGTTAGTCGGGAGCTTCATGAAATGGGTTTCCATGGCCGAGCAGCCACACACAAGCCTAAGATCACCATGCGCAATGCCAAGCTTCGGCTGGAGTTGTGTAAAGCTCACCGCCATTGGACTCTGGCGCAGTGGAAACGTGTTCTCTGGAATGATGAATCACGTTTAACCATCTAGCAGTTCGACAGACGAATCTGGGTTTGGCGGATGCCAGGAGAACACTAACTGCCCGAATGCATAGTGCCAACTGTAAAGTTTGGTGGATGAAAAATGGTCTGGGGCTGTTTTTCATGGTTCGGGCTATGCCCCTTAGTTCCAGTGAAGGGAAATCTTAATGCTACAGCATACAATGTCATTATAGATGAATCTGTGCTTCCAACTTTGTGGCAACAGTTTGGGGAAGACCCTTTCCTGTTTCAGCATGACAATGCCCCCGTGCACAAAGTGAGGTCCATACAGAAATGGTTTGTTGAGATCGGTGTGGAAGAACTTGACTGGCCTGCACAGAGCTCTGACCTTAACCCCATCGAAAACCTTTGGGGTGAATTGGAACACCGACTGCGAGCCAGGCCTAATCGACCAACATCAGTGCCTGACCTCACTGATGCTCCTGTGGCTGAATGGAGGCAAGTCCCTGTAGCAATGTTCTAACTTCTACTGGAAAGCCTTCCCAGAAGAGTAGAGGCTTTTATAGCACCAAATGGGGAACAACTCCATATTAATATACATGATTTTGGAATGAGATGTTCCATGAGCAGGTGTCCACATAGCTTTGGCTATGTAGTGTATCTAAACGCACGCATGCTTGCACATGCATGTACAGTGCCTTGCGAAAGTATTCGGCCCCCTTGAACTTTGCGACCTTTTGCCACATTTCAGGCTTCAAACATAAAGATATAAAACTGTATTTTTTTGTGAAGAATCAACAACAAGTGGGACACAATCATGAAGTGGAACGACATTTATTGGATATTTCAAACTTTTTTAACAAATCAAAAACTGAAAAATTGGGCGTGCAAAATTATTCAGCCCCCTTAAGTTAATACTTTGTAGCGCCACCTTTTGCTGCGATTACAGCTGTATGTCGCTTGGGGTATGTCTCTATCAGTTTTGCACATCGAGAGACTGAAATTTTTTCCCATTCCTCCTTGCAAAACAGCTCGAGCTCAGTGAGGTTGGATGGAGAGCATTTGTGAACAGCAGTTTTCAGTTCTTTCCACAGATTCTCGATTGTATTCAGGTCTGGACTTTGACTTGGCCATTCTAACACCTGGATATGTTTATTTTTGAACCATTCCATTGTAGATTTTGCTTTATGTTTTGGAACATTGTCTTGTTGGAAGACAGATCTCCGTCCCAGTCTCAGGTCTTTTGCAGACTCCATCAGGTTCTCTTCCAGAATGGTCCTGTATTTGGCTCCATCCATCTTCCCATCAATTTTAACCATCTTCCCTGTCCCTGCTGAAGAAAAGCAGGCCCAAACCATGATGCTGCCACCACCATGTTTGACAGTGGGGATGGTGTTTTCAGGGTGATGAGCTGTGTTGCTTTTACACCAAACATAACGTTTTGCATTGTTGCCAAAAAGTTCAATTTTGGTTTCATCTGACCAGAGCACCTTCTTCCACATGTTTGGTGTGTCTCCCAGGTGGCTTGTGGCAAACTTTAAACAACACTTTTTATGGATATCTTTAAGAAATGGCTTTCTTCTTGCCACTCTTCCATAAAGGCCAGATTTGTGCAATATACGACTGATTGTTGTCCTATGGACAGAGTCTCCCAGCTCACCTCAGCTGTAGATCTCTGCAGTTCATCCAGAGTGATCATGGGCCTCTTGGCTGCATCTCTGATCAGTCTTCTCCTTGTATTAGCTGAAAGTTTAGAGGGACGGCCAGGTCTTGGTAGATTTGCAGTGGTCTGATACTCCTTCCATTTCAATATTATCGCTTGCACAGTGCTCCTTGGGATGTTTAAAGCTTGGGAAATATTTTTGTATCCAAATCCGGCTTTAAACTTCTTCACATGAAGAAGCTGCTGCGCTTTTAACGGACCTCTGAGACTATCACAGTGCAGGTGCATTTATACAGAGACTTGATTACACACAGATGGATTGTATTTATCATCATTAGTCATTTAGGTCAACATTGGATCATTCAGAGATCCTCACTGAACTTCTGGAGAGAGTTTGCTGCACTGAAAGTAAAGGGGCTGAATAATTTTGCACACCCAATTTTTCAGTTTTTGATTTGTTAAAAAAGTTTGAAATATCCAATAAATGTCGTTCCACTTCATGATTGTGTCCCACTTGTTGTTGATTCTTCACAAAAAAATACAGTTTTATATCTTTATGTTTGAAGCCTGAAATGTGGCAAAAGGTCGCAAAGTTCAAGGGGGCCGAATACTTTCGCAAGGCACTGTAAATGCACACACAACCATGCAAACGCATGCTTTCATGTGCACCCACCCACCCGCCCACACACACGCACGCACACACACACACAAAGCCTCCACCATTCTAGAAGGTTGGTTGATATTGTTGCCTGTGAGGCCTGACTGGTTGGATACTCAGTGCTTTTTCCTCACCGCTCCCACTCTTTTCCCCACCACTGTGTCCAGCCCTGGAGCTCTGACTGGCGCCTTGGCACAGCCCAACTGCACTGGCGCCACTTCATCCCCTGCCAGCTCCTACCGACACCTGCCAGCAGCTGTCATTCATAAATAACAAGCCCGATAGCTGCCAGGGTGTCCCAGGGAGGGCATGATGCCCACATAGACTACCCATAGACCAATACATTGTAGAATAATAGTGAAGACATCAAAACCATGAAATAACACATATGGAATCATGTAGTAACCAAAAAAAGTGTTAAACAAATCCAAATCCATTTTATAACCAGCATGGCTACCACAGCATTCTGCAGCGATATGCTATCCCATCTGGTTTGAACTTAGTTGGACTATCATCTGTTTTTCAACAAGACAATGACCCAACACACCTCCAGGCTGTGTAAGGGATATTTGATCAAGAAGGAGAGTGATGGAGTGCTGTATCAGATGACCTGGCCTCCACAATCACCCGACCTCAACCCAATTGAAATGATTTGGGATGAGTTGGACCGCAGCGTGAAGATAAGCAGCCAAGTGCTCATCATATGTGGGAACTCCCTCAAGACTGTTGGAAAAGCATTCCAGGTGAAGCTGGTTGAGAGAATGCCAAGAGTGTGCAAAGCTGTCATCAAGGCAAATGGTGCCTACATTTTGATTTGTTTAACACTTTTTTGGTCACTACATGATTCCATATGTGTTCTTTCATAGTTGTAATGTCTTCACTATTATTCTACAATGTATAAAATAGTAAAAACAAACTAAAACCCTTGAATGAGTAGGTGTGTGCAAACTTTTGGGTGGTACTGTACATAGTTGGAACAGTTGCCTATTACCTTTGATACATAAATCTTTGATTTTTCACCATCTTCATTGCAGTCCCGAATCTGTGTACACAACAGATGCAAGATATTATGCAATTGTTCAAAGCTCCTGGTACAGTATGTGATGCAGTAAAGGTCATCACTAGTGTGTTTAATCTGCCGTTTGCCATCCTCATCTCATGTTGCCTGCTTCTACATGTGATTCATGTATTACAGTAAATCAACATGGATAAATGTTGGTATGTACATCAAACGGTCATCATTCAAAACAGACAAGATTAAATTGAATTAACCATTTCTGTCAAAACCTACCATGGTTCAATGATATCAGTAGTTATGTAGGCCATAGTGGTTAAGAAATCCCTGTCACTTTGTCAGCCACTGCGTATTGATGCTGCAGGCAGGGAATGACATTGCTATTGATGTACCTCCACCTAGTGGCAATAAAGGATTATTGCACATTATACAACTGATCCATTTTACATTAGTCATTGTAGGAGCATCATCTAACATAGGAATATTTTGTCCCATATCCTTCAGCAGGTTGACTCTGTCTTAGTCTGTCTCATGTCAACACATAGTCCCATTGATAAAAATGAAGTAGTTGGAGTAGGAATTGTAGCATTGTGTGTGTTTTCTGTGTGCATGACTACACTACGCATTTAATTTCTCTCCTGTAATTATATAATATAGCCCCCATAACCTCTTCATTATGCTCCAGAACTCACAAATCACAGTGGACCACCGTGCCTTCAGTGTGCTATGTCATTAATTTAATGGTTGGGTGGTGTTCTGGGGGCAGTTCACTGTGGCTGCATTCACACAGGCAGCCCAATTCTGATTTTTTTTTTTTTTACTAATTGATATTTTGACCAATCAGATCAGTGTTGAAAAAGATCTGTGAGAAGTTCTGATGTGATTGGTCAAAAGATTAATTAGTGGAAAGAATTGAGCTGCCTGTGTAAACGTAGCCTTAGATCCCTGCTATCCTGCTCACTGAACCCTCCTACTAATCACAATGCCACAAGTGGATTAGTAGAACAGAACCATACATCAAGATAAAGTTCAACCTTTATGCTGGTTCAGGTTCATTTAATCCAGTATTTTATCTTAATCCAGACCATAATGGATATACAGTAGGTGATCAGGTGCTGTACTTTTGACTTTCCTCTGTTTACAGTGCGCTACAATTCAGGGGTCAGTGAATTCAGGAAGTGATTTTAATTCATGTCAAAAACTTTTTATACAGTAGGTTCTCCATTTTTGTTTATCGAGAAGTCATTGGAAATATAAGACCATTTTTCAATTATTGAATTGGAATTTCAGTCTGCTTTCTGAATTGACTGACTTCAATTCCAATTGATCCCAACCCTGCTACAATGCTAAACCTATGAGACAGTTTTTCCACATTTTGTTACGCTACAACCTTACTCTAAAATTTATTAAATTGTTTATTCCCCCTCATCAATCTCCACACAATACCCCATAATGACAAAGTAAAAACAGGCTTTTAGAAATATCACATTTGCATAAGTATTCAAACCTTCGACTCAGTACTTTGTTGAAGCACCTTTGGCAGAGATTACTGCCTCGAGTTTTCTTGGGTATGACACTACAAGCTTGGCAAACCAGTATTTGGGGAGTTTCTCCCATTCTTCTCTGCAGATCCTCTCAAGCTGTCAGGTTGGATGGGGAGTGTTGCTGCACAGCTATTCAGGTCTCTCCAGAGATGTTTGATCGGGTTCAAGTCCGGGCTCTGGCTGGGACACTCAAGGACATGCAGAAACTTGTCCCGAATCCACTCCTGCGTTGTCTTGGCTGTGTGCTTAGGGTCATTCTCCTGTTGGAAAGTGAACTTTCGCCCCAGTCAGAGGTCCTGAGCGCTCTGGATCAGGTTTTCATCAAGGATCTCTCTGTACTTTGCGCCGTTCATCTTTGCCTTGATCCCGACTAGTCTCCCAGTCCCTGCCGCTGAAAAACATCCTCACGGCATGATGCTGCCACCACCATGCTTCACTGTATGGATGGTGCCAGGTTTCCCCCAGACGTGATGCTTGGCATTCAGGCCAAAGAGTTCAATCTTGGTTTCCTCAGACCAGAGAATCTTGTTTCTCACGGTCTGAGGGTCTTTAGGTGCCTTTTGGCCAACTCAAAGTGGGCTGTTATGTTTATTTTACTGAGGAGTGACTCCCGTCTGGCCACTCTACCATAAAGGCCTGATTGGTGGAGTGCAGCAGATATGATTGTCCTTCTGGAAGGTTCTCCCATCTCTACAGAGGAACTCTGGAGCTCCGTCAGAGTGACCATCGGGTTCTTGTCACCTCCCTGACCAAGGCTCTTCTCCCCCGATTGCTCAGTTTGGCCGGGCGGCGAGCTCTAAGAAGAGTCTTGGTGGTTCCAAATTTCTTCCATTTAAGAATGATGGAGGCCACTCTGTTCTTGAGGACCTTCAATGCTGCAGACATTTTTTGGTACCGTCTCGGCACTCTACAGACAATTTCTTCAACTTCATGGCTTTGTTTTTGCTATGACATGCACTGTCAACTGTGGGACCTTAATATAGACGGGTGTGTGCCTTCCAAAATCATGTCAATCAATTGAATTTACTACAGGTGCACTCCAATCAAGTTGTAAAAAACGTCTCAAGGATGATCAATGGAAACAGGATGCACCTGAGCTCAATTTCGAGTCTCATAGCAAAGGGGCTGAATACTTAGGTAAATATGGTATTTCTGTTGTATATTTTTAATAAATGTGCTAAAAAATGTAAAAACCTGTTTTCGCTTTGTCATTATAGGGTATTATGTGTAGATTGATGAGGGGAAACCATTATTTAATCCATTTTAGAATAAGGCTGTAATGTAACAAAATTTGGAAAAAGTCAAGAGTTCTGAATACTGACTGAAGGCACTGTATACCTATCTGTAAGCTACTTTATATTCCAAATCAATCTATAGCTCATTTCCTGTTTATGTCTCAGCATTACATGGGAATTGTGGGTAATAATGTGTTCCTTCTGTGAAGGAGGCATGTTTTCAACGAGGGGCATGAAACTCCTCATGGAATTGGACCAAATCCATTTATATACTGTAATTGGTATGATTCAAGGAAATGGTTGTCATTTCATGGCTCTTAGTCTGATTTACCACCCTGTTTTCTATGAGAAACCTACACAGAAAAACAGACCAATCACCTTCACATGACCTTGGGTCTTTCAGGAACTGGCCAATCTGTGGAATAAAATAGAGTGATTGCCCAGGTCAGTACTTATACCTTCGCTCCACTGTGGCTGTTTTTATACATCACATCAGTTCTTATGCAACTCAATTCTTTCTAGCTTGACCTGACGTTTCTGAAGAAGGTTGAGGTTGCATAAATCCAGATGGAGGTTCGAGAAATGGCAGGGCTAATGGCCTATATGTACCCAATGGAGACAACCTCTCTGCCAGACTGCTTTCTAGAGCCAGTACTGTTGGTGTCTGCCTGCCTATCCTCCTACTTACTGGCTCTGCTACTTGTGGTGTCATCTGAATGTACATTAGCAGTGACCTTCGAGAAAGGTGTAGGAAAAACGAATGATGTAGCTATATGTATTTTTCACATATTCTATATGCAGTATGAGATTACATTTACTTAATTGGGAAAAAAAAAATACATCCCACTGGTCACACAGTTTGAATTGTATTTTAATTTACCTCTTTATTTAGGTTGTTGGCATGACGTTGACACAATGACATTGATTCAAACATATCATTTTAGTATCAACATTGAAACAAGGTCAAGTAAAATGTAATATGAATCATGTGAAATTCAACAATTTCAACCACCCCAATATACTGTATATTGAATACAGGATGTGGAATTTAAAATGCAATTTCAACATATACATAGTTCTGATGATTAGGTTGAAATTAGATTGATGTAACATCCTGTTAGTCAGGTTAAGAAATTGTATAAGTTGAAGTTTTACCCAAATGTCAATGTTTACAACACTGGTTAAAATGAGATGAAAACAGTACTGGTTGACTTTTTGCAAATCCAAATGTGTTATCCACGTCAAAATAGGTTGACAAATGAAGTTGAAACAATGTTGATTCAACCAGTGTGTGCCCAGTGGGATAGCTTAAGTTTTAAATTCAGACAAGTCTGATTAAAAAAAAAGATTAAAAAAAGATTGTCATATACACAGAATCTGATAGTATACACACATGGAATAAAACAACAATTGGTTATAACTATATAGAAGGCCAGTATTATAGGATCCAGTACTTTGTAAAGATAATGTCTGATGGAGAAATGAAAATCCAACATCAATGGACGAGATCAATAGATGAGATTACAAATAATCTGTGCTTTTCATCAGCAAGCGAATCAATAAGATTTCTTCCAAAAAAATAACACTATCATGAAACTGCTCGTTTGGCTCCAGGATCCCTGCTAACAGTCCATCATGACATGTTCATGTTGCTGTCAGAATCATCTCGTCTTTATCTCAACTTGCTTCCAGACTAGAATTTATTTAGATATAGCATAGGTTAATATTAACCTTGCATGACCGACCTTGGAAACAATGTTTAACTCTTAAATTTCCATCTCTGTAGTACCATACATAGAGTGAAAGGTGCCTAGACGAGATCACTTTTTCTGACCAATGCAAAAATCACACATCAACGTCATTATCATGGACAAATCCAAGTAAATGCCAATAGAAAACAGCTCAAACAAACGAAAATGCAGCTAGTGTACTGTCATTCCAGGCTCAATGTTTGACGTGACTGAACTGAAGTTGGCTAGCTAGGGACACGAACGTTATCCAGCCTGCATAGCAACCATTTTGTTTAGCAGAACAGACGACCGTCCTTTTGCATAGCAACTACGCAAAAAAAATCATTAACGAATGGTTCGCACCTGTAGCAACATGACCGAAAGAACCAAGCAGATTTCTGTCCCCACTATATCTTCTGGTGGAAGAATGACATTTTATATATTCACTTATCAAAATAAAGTTAATGTAAATATGTGAGTCATTGTTATTTTAATGTGTTGGTAACACATTTCTTAAAGCAATAAGGCATGCAAGGCAGTGCTGCATCATGAATAGTCACAGGCAAATGGGTTGACTCCGTTGTAGCGTTGGGCCGAACAACGCCATTTACCTGTGACTGTATTCATGATACAACACTGCCTCTTGTGCCTTATCACCAACTAAACCCTCAGTATTCATTCAAATTATGTGCTTGTTTCAAACATCAATGGATCCCTAGGGTGCCCCCCTTTTAAGATAAGCAGAGCCTAAATTAACATACTATACCGCTTTCACATTAGTGAGCCGAGCCCAGCAGTACTGCACTGACCTGGTTAACAATTCACCCGAGTTGCTGGAACCATGCTGGAAAGGACAATGTCAAAGGAAAATACGAGCCAGGAGACAGATGCGATCAGCACGACAGTGTGAAAAAGGGTACTAATGTAAAC
Organism: Oncorhynchus kisutch; assembly: GCF_002021735.2. Lineage (NCBI taxonomy): Eukaryota > Metazoa > Chordata > Actinopteri > Salmoniformes > Salmonidae > Oncorhynchus > Oncorhynchus kisutch. Next base: position 56,836,417 of record NC_034188.2, on the reverse strand, counting down.
TGGAATGTCTGTATGGGACATCTTTATTAATTTTCCTGACTCAAACCATGGCGCGCACTTGCCTGAGATCGCATCAGGGAGGAAGATCATGTTGCGATGTCATTTCCTGTGTCTCCTCTTTGTTAGGTTACCGTGGTTACACGCCTGTTACTCCTTGACGTTGTCTGAGGCAAAGGCTTGGCTGGCCACTACAACCCACACCTGAATTAAAATCTAACCTAACTCATGAATGTTCAGCCATTCCCAACAGATAAGAATGATATTAAGACTGCCTCTGGTGCCTTATCACCAACCAAACCCTCAGTATTAATTCAAAATGATGTGCTTGTTTCAAACATCAATGGATCCCTAGGGTGCCCCCCTTTTAAGATAAGCAGAGCCTACATTAACATACTTAAGACTGCCTCATGTGCCTTATCACTAACAGAAAAGTTGTTGGGCTAATGTCTTTCAGTGCCGGCAGTGGGTAGTTTGGGTTAGAGGGGATTGGGGTTCTCTCAGTCTTCTACACTCAGTCAATTACAACGGTCTTGGCATTCCAGTTTTCAGAAGTCCAGTTCTTGTTCCTGGTTTTAAGCCGTCGATATCAGATGAGGCAGTCCCATGTTTAGAGTGCCACTCTAGGACATCAGTCGAGTGCCTTCCCCATAGGACAGGGCTCATCTGGATTTCTCAAAAGGTCAGTGGCTCACAGTGCACGGGGAAACAAAGATAAGCAACATGTAGTGTGCCGTGGCATCCGACTAGATTTCAGATGCCCGGCAGAATGGTGTCCCAGGTCTCTGCCCTGACCTCACAGGCTGCCCTTGCGAATGGCGCAGCCGTCACAGACGCGGACAGGGTGGTCCCAGCCACGGGAGGGCACGGGGCGGCTCTTGGAGGAGCAACCGCTGCAGACACCCTGGCCACACGCCCGGCAGTGGTGCTTGGACATACTGGGGGTGAAGGCTTTGCTGCACCTGTGGCACTGCACGATCTGGGGGTCGGGGACCCAGTAGTCAGGCCGGGCCACTCCTTTCACAAAGCCTGGAACATGGAGGACAGAGAGAAATAAATAGCTCTCTTTATAAAGTAGTTGCCATTGAGTCAGAGCAGAGGATAAAGACTGTGTAATCTTTGTGAATATAATGCTGTATCTTGTAGATTACTGTCTGCATATGCTGTAAAATGTCTATGGTTTCCAAGTGTTTTTGTGAATACACAGAGACATGTGTACTAGCTAGCTTTATTTGTGATGCATTTCATAAACATGACGCTGGCCGTACTCACACAGAGGGTAGTCCACTGCAGTGGTGACCATGTCTAGAGTAGACTGGGCCACCTCTGTCACCCTGCGGGCCATCAGCCCCCGCGGCTCCACCACAGACACTACAGGACACGGAGAGGGACCAACAGAGCCATCAGGACCACTGGAATACATTTTCTTTTAACCTCTATTCAACCAGGAAGTCTCTTCTTGATGAGTCGTCTCTTTCTCGAGGGAGACATGAATGAACACTTACTATTCACAACAAACACCTCGGTTGCCTCCCAAATGGAACCCTATTCCCTTTGTTAGTACTACTTTTGTCCAGAGTCTAAGTAAGTCAAGTAAGTAGGTAAGTCTTTGGCAAGTAAGCGTTGTCCGACCCAGAACGGCCCACCCTGGTCAAACGTAGTGCAGTATAAAAGGAACTGGGTGCCATTTGGGATGCAACCCTCATTCATTCATTACAAAAAAATTATAATACATTTGACTAAAAACTTAACATCCATGACCAAACACTGATCCAGAATCAGACTAAGAAGGTAACATCAGCCTGTACATTAACATCCATGACCAAACACTTATCCTAATTCAGACTTTGGGGGAGGTAACATTAGCTGGCATCCTGACCCTGGTTGGTGGTGTCGGTCCCTCCCTGGCGGTGGCAGGCGTCACAGACCCGGACGGGGGTGCTTCCCCAGCCCCTCTCGGGTACGGGCATCTTGCGGGTGGAGCAGGCCTGGCAGAAGCCCTCGCCACACGAACGACAGTGGTGCTTCCTCTCTGCCTCCTCAAAGGGCTTCTTACAGCAATGACACATCTGGGGGACAGGCACAGAGCACAATAATGATTAGAATGTCAAGAGCCCGTAGTCAAAACTATACACTCACAACCATACCAAACAACTCTGTTCAGTGCCACATTTGAGAATTACAGCCGAGTATTGATTTCATTCACTATAATGATATATTGGGTTTAGAACTAACGCCGCACTGGGTCTATTGCCTCAATAAAAACAGCAATTCTTAGGGCTCTGCTATTTGTTCAAAAAGCCTGTGAGTGTGTTGCTGGTCTAGATGCCGTGTTTGCTGGTTAGATGATGCTGTGAGAGTGATGACTCACGGTGATGTCCGTGTTGGGTCTCCAATAGAGCGGGGCCACCTGGTCAGTGAGCCAGGACGTGACAGCCTTGGTGGGGCCCGTGCTGTACTCAGACACAGACTGGATCACAAAGTTCATCCCATCCAGCATCCTCTGGGCCGCATTCTGGTGGTCTGTCAGGAAGGCCTCAGACTGGACACACATAGACAGGGAGAGCAACGGTCAGAGGGAGGCCATCTTTGAATGCATTTGATATCCATGTTGGCAGTATGTGTTCATCCATTCATAACTGATGATGACTGTGACATATTGAAGTACAGTGTGCAGAGTTGACGTTGCCAGTGAAAGTAACGTCATCTTTATTAACCATTGACAGGTGACATACTTTGAAAGTTAAATATATTCCAGAGACTGTGCATATATTACAACCTGCGGTCTCAAATTCCTCTAAATATTCTCACTGATACTTCAATTGAGCTTGAGTGACGGTTTGCATGTTGTGCCCGTCAGTACAACGAGGAGTGTCTTGGACTAGGAAGCCCTGCTCACCCCGTCCCAGACGTGTTTGACCTCGGGCCGCACCACGCCGCTCTCTGGGTCCTGGTTGCCCAACCAGTACTGCCGGCTGCGGTAGATGATGCCACAGCTGCCACACTCCAGGACATACCTGGCAGGACAGAGGCACCGTGGTGGGGGAAAGGATGAGAGGGGGAGGAAATATATAGTGAATTGGCTTCAATGGCAGAGTGGATTCCGTGTTTGGACGTGTGTGTATATCTGTGTATGAGTGGTACTTCATTGAATGGATTCGAGAGCCCTGGTTGAAAGGGACATCTTTAATGCCAACGTAAAAGTTAATATGTGTGTGTCTCAGTGTCTGCAAAGAGTCCAGATTACATCGGCAACTCACCCAGACCAGGCGTACTTCGCCAGCCCAAACCAGGGGTTGTCTGTGGAGGCTGAGGTTTTAGGGATGACAATAACCTCCCTGCCCCCCTCATAGCACCTCTGCGTGGGTAGGACCAGATCAGGGAGAGAGCACACAACATATGATTACGGCTAGGTTTGTGCATTTCGCTTGTACTACAAAACTGTTCAACACCATCTCCACAGGATTCAAGCCTATATCATATATAGAAGAACACTACTGTCAACTTTCTTTTCAGATCACATTAATAAGTCTTTATTGCTTTCAACTGAATGTAATTTCACTCTCGTGTCCAATCACAGACATTGACCATATGTGAAATGGAGATGAGGACCTTGCAGATGAGGACCTTGTTGTTGTACTGGTGAGCGTACTGACACAGTCCGTCTGCCAGGTGAGGGACCCTGTCTCTGAGATGGTTCATCCCGTTCTTACAGCGGATACTGAGGGGAAAGAGAACAGGGAAAACCCCTATTCAAATCAGAAGGACGGTTGAATCCATCCATCACAAACCTAACACCCAAGTTACTTGTGTAAAACGTGAAGGTGTACAGAAAATATTTGACTGAACATCTGTGACTAACGCTCCCATGATGGTGGATGGTCAAAAGGCGCTTCTCCTTCTCTCCTAGCGGCTTAACACGTTAGACGTGCATCATAACACATTTATAACAGGGACAAACAAGGCTTTATATTCAAGCAGTGTGAGCCTGTTAAACCAATACCTATTTCTGGATATGAACACCAATCCGCGTGTTTAGGGAAAATATTTGGTTTCTAATCTAGCTCAAATTTCCCAAGTGAAAGAAGACACTCTACTGTACAGAATGAATACCCATAGAGGGGTATGATATCCATATGACAAACCGACTTTTATGCTTCCTTTGTGGCAACCCATCTGGGAGGGACACATATCCTAGCACTATTTGCTCGCGTGCAGCATGTGAATACACCATTCATTAGTGCACACTGTATCAAAACGTTCTGCAGCGGAAAATGGTTTGCAACGAAAACGAGAGCTTCTATTGGACAATTTCAGGTTAGTCCCTCTCCATTTACTTTTGATTCATGTGATAGAGTTACTCTGGGCAGATACATGCAGCAGATGCAGGTAAGTCACTTACTTGCAGCTGAGGCAGACTGAAGAGCAGGTGAAGTATTCGTCAGGGAAGAAGGAGTAGAGGGGTATCTTGTCGTCAAAGATCTCCCCACAGAACCTGTCACTCAGGGCCTGGAGAGGAGGGGAGAAGGAGAGAGATGAGGAAACCAAGGGGTGGAAAGGGAGGAGCCAAGCAGTCATGAGGTCAAAAACAAACAATCAGTGGGTTTTGGAAAGGCCTATTTACCCAAACAAGCACCCAATTCCCATTCAAATTCACTAGTACTGGCATTACCTGTCTATCAAACAAATGAATTATGCGACAATGCAAAGAGATATCAACACACACAGACCTGCAAGGCGCTGAAGACGATGGCCGGTTGGCGGGGCGATCGGGTGGCAGTGTTCCTGACTTGCTGGCGTACAGCCTCCAGGAGCAGAGAGTAGTTGGTCGGTGGAGTGATGGTCTGTGTGCCCACGTACTGCACTGAGCTGAAGGCCTCTGTACCCAGGCCCAGGTCATGGAAGCGCCTCTGGAGCTGAGTGTCTGCATAGCCAGGGACATCTGTTCGCTCTGTGGGGACAAAGTAGGACATCGTCATGGGTTGAGTTCACCCACCCACCTGACTGCTGTGTAAATGGTGTAGTATTATGTGGGTGTGACTGAAGTAGCTGGGGAATCTGTATCTGTGTCTCAGACAGTGTGATGGTTAAGTATGATTCTGACCGTACATAAGAAAATGTTGGTGTTGTTGTTGTTAATTTTAATAATAAAAATTGATGTTATTTATCCCTAAGGGGCTATTACTTTGGGCAGATGAGTCTGCAACAACATGACAGCATACCCCAACCATACCACAATGTGTTGCCTAACAACTCAGGAGCAAAATGTTGTGTAATGCATGCATAGAAACAGATGTTTGTATGTGGTGCATGTTAGTGACTGGGCCTCTCCTGTACATACCATGGCCCAGTAGCTGGGTGTGGGTGGTCTCCTGGAACACGATGACCGCGGGCCCCAGGGAGGAGAGGGGAACGTCCATGCCACAGCGGCTGGAGAGGGCACGCAACTCGGGGGTGAAGTGCTTCAGGTAGGCCCCTGAGGCGCTGCTTAGGAACTGGAACATGTCGTTGTGCAGCCTCTCGGCCCGCGTGCGGTACACCACCACGTCCGATACGGCCAGCACCTTCAGCAGCAGACGCATGCGCTGGTTCTGGTTGGCCGCCGCCCCCAGCAGGCCCTCTGTGTCCAAAGCCACAAGGCCCAGCCCGGGGTCAAAGGCGGCCCACACGCCCACCGTGCAGGAGCTGGGGGACTTGGAGGTGTAGAACACAGTATCCCCGCCAAACAGGATGTGGTTGAGGGTGTGGGACTTGCCGTCGCCCGTGTTGCCGAAGATGGAGAGGACCTTGACGCCCTGCATGTCACCGCAGCCCAGCCTCTCCAGGAACTGAGCCTCATCGTGGACCTGGGTTAATGTTGGAGAGGATCGGAGATCAAACTATGTTATAGGCAGCTGTAAGATGTTATGTTGGCAGATACATGCCAAATTACTTTACCTGTAGGAGAAATTTTGGCTTATGTAGTTGTTGTGTTGTGTATATAGTTTGTCTATATTTATTCAATTTAATGTGAACACTAGAGGGCACTATATTGACTTGGGTCATGGGTCAAATGTATAGGCACACAGGTGACCAGGAAGTATGGATGCACAGAGGTATGAAGAAAAAACATGCAGATGTAATTACCGTAGGTGCAACCTTACTTACCTTATTCGTGACTCAAATTGCATTTCATTACATTGAGCCATTGCATGTCCCCTTTAGCCTTGCGAAGAAAATGTCCCGACGATACTCAAATCATCTGTTTAAATGCAAATACGCCTCGCATGCGTTCCAGTTTTTGAAACATTTGAAATTAGAACTTAACATTCATATAAGCGAGAGTTTTTAAAATTATAATACACAAGATACTAACTGTATGACGTTTTTGTAAAGTTGCAAAAAAACTACCAAAGAAATGCATACAAAGATAACCCCAACCCATTCCACCTCGCAGTCAGCCTCCACATCCTCCCTTCACAACCAGAAATAATGCTTCCCACACCAGCAGTTCTGCCTGCCAGCAGTAATCTTCTATGATTTATTGAGAGATTCAAGGGGCTATCATCATTAAGTAAAATATATATATATATTTTTTTTTACTTTGCCCCAGAAGCATATAACTGCAAGGCACTCCAACATCAACGTGTTTACCTGATGTCGGGGACACAGTGAACAGTTGGGGCCAATTTCAATGTTAAACATTTCCTTGGTGTTAAATACAGTCTGTGAACAAACTTAAAATGTATAAATTGATGGTTCGATTTACGGGATGCCACCGTCATATTTTTCCATATTCTGTTCCAGTTAAAGGGTTGTTCAGATTCAATTAGATCTGTGGACCATACTTTTTAATGGCTAGCTCAGAATGAGCTTTCCAAAAGTTGTTTATATATTATAGCAATCAGTCCTTTCGGGGGCCCAGATAATTTTTTAAATAAATCCCATGGTTCCGTAATTGGATTTCCTAAAGGGACTCCATAGGCCAGCATGGCTCTATTGTGAATATAGAAGAAAATGTGTTTCCTGGTAATGTGTAATCATCTTTCAAATCTTGGAATGTTCTCAAACCATTGCTGTCCATGATATTGGTAAGGGTATGGATTCCACATTTGTGTGAGCAATAATAAGCCCAAAGCGTAGTTTACATTATTTAAGGGATACGGTATACTAGTGAAGACCACCTCTTCCAGGGCAATAGGCAACACCATGTGTCTCTATACTCAGCCGGGGGAGCAGAAGAATCACGTCTAAACCAGTTTAGGGTGGGACGTAAATACAATTTAAAGTTTGGCACGGATAGTCCTCCTACGTCTTTCCCTCTTTGTAAATTTGTTCATTTGATCATGAATGGTTTACCTTGCCATATACATTTTTAAACTGCACTATGACTTTCATCCCAACAGACAGAACGGGGAACAATGGGAAGCAATTGAACAACAGAAATTCAGAAGTGGCTATATATTTATTTTGACAATAGATATTCTGCCGGTTAAAGCCACTGTGCTATTATTTCATCTACTGAGGGTTTTTTTCTCCATTCATATTGAATTGATTTGAGCGTTCTGTTAAAGTTTCTGGATATGGTTTTATCTAAGGAAGGAAATATATCTACTCCCAAATACTTAAGATGAGAAATGATTGGTAGAGATGGAGTCCTGAGATGGTAGACCTCAGAAGGAATACAGTCCTATCCAGGTCATTTGCCTTTATTTATGCTATCCACAAGCTTTTGAGTTCACTGAGAGAGATTTAGGCTCCCAGCAAGGTGGCTTCTTCTGTTGAGAGAAGAGGAGTTCTTCATTCTTCTAGAAAGGACTTAATCTGGCTTGGTGTGGATTACAATCACAGGTGTACACAGTTCTTTATAGAAGCGGGAGAATCAGATATTGAATCTGAATCAGGGGATTTACTAGTTGCTATATCAGCAAATTGATCATTACTGCATAGCTTGTTGGCCAGTAAATGACTGGGGCGATTACCATGGAAGTAATGGTTGAGTTTTACTCGACGGGTGGCAAATTGTGCTCTCGGTCTTATCAATAAATGAAGTTGTGTCTTGACTTGGGAAAGAGTAATAGATACCTGGTCTGAAAAGAGTGTTTGTTGAGAACGCTGTAACACAGTTAACATTTCAAAATCTGATATTTCCTTTCATTGTGATATAACTCTGTTGCATTATCATTATTTGTAATAAAACCTTTGCTGAATTTGTATTGATTATTATGAATGAATTTAGTTCAATGTCAAATTAATCTCAATATGTCGGATTCTGAACTTGGCAGTGGTAATAAGTGTGTTGGTCAGACAAGCTCATGTCGAATTTCTATTTTCTTAATTAAAGAAACTAGAGGTGTAGATAGTAGTATGACATCGATTTGTGAAAATTATTTATGCCTGTTTGAGTAGAAAGTGTACTTTTTCACTTAAGGATTATGTGCTCGCCAGGCATCAATGGGGTTGTAATCAGAGAGTATATGCTGGAGAGTCTTGGTTGAGACTGGATTATAGTTGTTCTTATTAGATATTTCCCACATGTCCAAAATACCATTCATGTCTGTCCCATTAACCAGATGGAATTCAGTTAACTCTAACAATATGCTGTTCAGAGAAACAAAACATGTAGGATCATATGAAATGTACACATTAATAAAAAGGTTATTTTCTTTTTAAATATTTAATACAAATAAAATGTGATTTGATTCACACTGAATTGCACACATACGTAACCCATGTCTCAATTGTCTCGAGGCTTAAAAATCCTTCTTTAACCAGTGGATTTAATAAGTGACACGAATAAGGGATCATAGCGTTCAACTGGACTCACCTGGTCAGTCTGTAATGGAAAGAGCAGGTGTTCCGAACATTTTGAACACTCTATACTGTGCTCTATACTATGTACAAAAAAGCATGAAGATGTATTTGTGAGAACACTGCTGCCAACCGAGACTACACTTCCTGCCCTCCATATTCAGCTTACAACGACCCCAATGGAGCAGAACTGGGACAGAAGTTTAGTACCTCGACTGGTGGCTGACGGCTGTGCTTTTGATAATTATGTCGGGTGCAAACAGGATGCAACTACGATAAACTGCATACAATATGTGTATATTTTGTATTTGAAAGACCTTGACGTGAACGTTCCAACGGTTTCCAAAACTATATTGCAAGCAATGATTATTCATGTTTCTAAATGTTATAAAACAAGAGTGTCGGAATTGTAGTTCATTGATCCAGGTGTGGTCCTGATGTTCAATTGTGAACTGAAGGACTGGGTAGCTAGCCACAGCCTCTTGGGCTCCAGAGAGCTAGGCTCAATTCTACAAGACAGTTAATTAGCTTCAGTCTAGACTTGCATGTGGCTTGCTGCTTTTAGCAAAACACTAGTGTTGCTCCCAATTGTATTGGGTTGCACAAAAACAGTACACAGGAAGCCAGAAGTTATATACAATTCCATTTCAATGGTGCTGGTGGGCAGGATGGTTTGTGATTATGGTGGTGGGAATGAGATACAGAATATCTAAAGGATCACATTATTAAACAGGCTTTACAAATGTGGGTCTGTTGATGACCCACTTCCTCTCTGCATACCTCTAGTCAAAACGATAATTTCGATATTTTGTCTCAAATACCCCCGCCCCAGTCGTAGTGACCAACCATCCTAACCACCGGTGCAGTAAATAAAAATGGAATTGTATTTAATTTCCGGAATTCCTGCAGACTGCTTTTGTGCAACCCAATATTTTTTATTTTACCTTTATTTAACTAGGCAAGTCAGTTAAGAACAAATTCTTATTTTCAATGACGGACTAGGAACAGTGGGTTAACTGCCTGTTCAGGGGCAGAACGACAGATTTGTACCTTGTCAGCTTGGGGGTTTGAACTTGCAACCTTGCGGTTACTAGTCCAACGCTCTAACCACTAAGCTACCCACCCCATAACTGGGATCAACATGTATGTAAATACGCAATCATTGCTAAAAGCAGCTAGAGTGTGGTGCGTTTGCACAGCCTGATTCATTAGGGACTTTCCTGAAAGGAAACAAACAATACCAGGCATGCTGACATACCATAGACCTAGATAGAGGACTAATATTTATATATGTGCCATTATAGTGTCTGTGATAGTATGGGAAGCGCCATTGAGGCTACAACCCATAGGAATCCCCACCCAGTTGACTACTTTAAAATGGCGGAATCCCACAATGGCGCTGCCCATGTTAAAACGGCCCTTTGGCCACTAGAGGCCTCTATAATTATCTATGTAACAGACATCAAGGTATAATACTCCTGCCCTTTTAAAAACGAACCATCTTTAACGTTAACATTGACTAGCTAGTCATACTTACATGGCTAAAGTTCATTTCAAGTTAACTGCGCGTCGACCATTTCTACGAATTTGCTACAAAACAATAGCCTACCAGTACTGTTCAATGGCTAACATTACCCGTCGTAATGTTAGCTTAGGTTAGACGAGGCCCATGTCAAAATAATGAGTAACGATAGCTAACTAACACCGTAGTTGGCTGTTAGTTGTGCAAGACGGGATGGCAACGTGACATATTTAACTTTATTAACACAAACATTACAACTTGCTAATGTTACCCTTTGGTCAACCAGATGGGCTTTGTTTTCATTCTGCCTAGCCAGTTAACGTTTGTTGCGTGCTAGCAAATCGACGTCGTTACCTGTAGGTTTTCTTGTTCGTCAACCAAAAGAAAACTCCGACCATTTTCCGAGTGTTCTTCTGTTGTTTTCATGTGACAAAGCGATACCTCCTCCATTTCTTTCATTAGTACTTCGGACATTGTTATTAAACCATCCCTGGCCTGACCGTAGCAGAAACTTCCCCCACTCCGGACAACAACAATACAACGCGTGGATTGGCGAGGGAGGAGCCATCAGCAACAGAGCACGGAAAAGACTACGTAGTTACGTGAGGAGCGTTCTGTCGTATGCTGAGCAGCAGCACCATCTTGTGGTGAATATGCAAGTTGACACGATTAGTGAACACCACTGAACGCGAGGGAAGAGAGCACACACAATTAAATGCTGGACCGTTTAGAGTCGAAATAGAATAATACAAAATCCCCATACGAATCCTTCGGTTTAATCTAGAGATATCTGTTGTTCTTTTTTTGCATGGGCTGCGTCTCAATATACTGCGTCCGCTGATGTCAGCCTTCCTTATCTGCGGTGAAAGGTGGCAGAGCTACAGCAGTGTTTGTCAGACCATGAGACTTCCCGAAAATCGGTCTTCTCACGAAAACATCTGGAGCGTTCAAACGGTTATAACCCATAACTATTATGACCCCTTTGTGCAAAGTAGAGTAGCCTACATGTCGGGTTTGCTCTAGGACGCTCAAAAGACTCATCTGAAGGTAGCCCGGTACCAGTTTTAAAAAATGAATATTAATATTGTATACATTAAATGTATGTCAATATATATATATTTACAAATATTTTATTGATCTTATATCTCTGAGATATAGGAAAGACACTTCAAAACAAACATTTGTTTCCTCGAATATTTTTTGTACATATTTTTTGATAACTAAAGGGGTCCTAAAATTCTAAATCAAATAGCTAAATGTTCCTTGTTATAACAATCTTAAAACAAATCCATATGTTAGCTTACCTGCTTCAGGTGATGGAAATCTGAACAAACTACCAGTGCTTTGAAAAGGAGATTTAATTAAACTTTTTTGTGGATATATTGTCTCACATTCCTACCGCCAAAAGGACCAGCCGCACAGACAATCGGCAAAGTACGTTAAAATATAATTTTAATCAACATTCTGGCTTGTTGAGGTCGTGAGAGGAAACGTTCCTGATTCAAACGCTCATGTCTGCCCGACGTAGAATTCAATGCAATTCAACATTGGGTTTCCAGGCAATGCCCTACCAAGCAAACGCAGTAACTGCTAATTGAGTGGAATTGAGAAAAATGGCAATAACATTTTTTTAATTGTCCAAACAAATGAGTTCAGTAGAAATGTCGTTATCTGTTATCTTACTATCAGCGAATTTTTTATTCATATTGACCCTGACTTCTGACATGACCTTTGACCCAAAATGGCAGTTGCTGCCTTGTTGCATGGTACACCCACTGGGATATGTTTCCATACAAAAGTATGTGGACACCCCCCTGGCTATTTCAGCCAGACCCGTTGCTGACAGATGTATACATTTTTTCATATATATACTTGTTTTATTTAATCTTTATTTAACTAGGCAAGTCAGTTAAGAACAAATTCTTATTTACAATGATGGCCTACCAAAATGCAAAAGGCCTCCTACGGGGACAGGGGCTGGGATTAAAAATACTAATAAATTAAATACAATTATAGAACAAAACACATATTACGACAAGAGTGACAACACTACATAAAGAGAGACCCAAGACGACAACAGAGTGGCAGCAACACAACATGACAACAACATGGTAGCAACACAACATGGCAGCAGCAGAACATGGTAGCAGCACAAAACATGGTAGAAACATTATTGGGCAGAGACAACAGCACAAAGGACAAGAAGGTAGAGACAACAATACATCATGCAAAGCAGCCACAACTGACAGTAAAATTGTCCATGATTGAGTCTTTGAATGAAGAGATTGAGATAAAACTGCCCAGTGTGAGTGTTTGTTGCAGCTTGTTCCAGTCGCTAGCTGCAGCAAACTGAAAAGGTGATCGACCCAGGGATGTGTGTGCTTTGGGGACCGTAAACAGAATGTGACTGGCAGAACAGGTGTTGTATGTGGAGGATGAGGGCTACAGTAGATATCGCAGATAGGGGGGAGTGAGGCCTAAGAGGGTTTTATAAATAAGCATCAACCAGTGGGTCTTGCGACGGGTATACAAAGATGCCCAGTTTACAGAGAAGTATAGAGTGCAGTGATGTGTTTCAGCATTCCAATGCCCCTGTGCACAAAGTGAGTTCCATACAGAAATGGTTTGTCTAAATCAGTGTGGAAGAACTTGACTGGCCTGCACAGAATCGTGACATCAACCCCATCGAACACCTTTGGGATGGATTGGAACTCTGACTGAAAGCCAGGCCTAATCGCCCAACATCAGTGCCTGACCTCAATAACGATATTGTGCCTGAATGGAAGTAAGTCCCTGCAGAAATGTCCCAACATCTAGTGGAAAACCTTCCCAGAAGAGTGGAGGCTGTTAAAGCAGCGAAGGGGGGACCAACTCCATATTAATGCCCATGATTTTAGAATGAGATGTTCGACGAGCAGGTGTCCACATATTTTTGGTCATGTAGTGTAGTTTGATACTTGTATCAGCAAAGAGCAAGCAATAAAACCAAGGTAAACTGTAGACACTGTAGCCCAAAGCCTGGTTTCACCAAGGTAAACAGTAGACACTGTAGCCCAAAGCCTGGTTTCACCAAGGTAAACCGTAGACACTGTAGCCCAAAGCCTGGTTTCACCAAGGTAAACCGTAGACACTGTAGCCCAAAGCCTGGTTTCACCAAGGTAAACTGTAGACACTGTAGCCCAAAACCTGGTTTCACCAAGGTAAACCATAGACACTGTAGCCCAAAGCCTGGTTTCACCAAGGTAAACCATAGACACTGTAGCCCAAAGTTTGGTTTCACCAAGGTAAAAAGCAGTGACTGACGTTAGTGATTGCAGTTACTGCCTTTGTTCTGGGTTTCACTGTAACTTTTTTTGCAGTTACTGCAAAAATGACCTCCCATTTTCTCCATAACACAACACAATGGAGGCAAGATATTTTTCCACGTGATAAAGCATGTATTGAATGTATCAAAAATGTCAGTAACACATTTTTGACCGAATGTGCAGTTAATGCTCTTTTTCTTGGTATGACATGCACTCCACAGTCAATTCAGAACGTTTTGTGCCTGGGTATATTTATTGGAAAAGTCCTTCCATAGACTGAACTTGCTAATGTTCATTAAATATGTGTTAACAGAGATGTACAGTTGAAGTCGGAAGTTTACATACACCTTAGCCAAGTACATTTAAACTCAGTTTTCACAATTCCTGACATTTAATCCTACTAAAAATTCCCTTTCTTATGTCAGTTAGGATCACCACTTTATTTTAAGAATGTGAAATGTATTACAGCTTTGATTTCTTTCATCACATTCCCAGTGGGTCAGAAATGTACATACACTCAATTAGTATTTGGTAGCATTGCCTTTAAATTGTTTAACTTGGGTCAAACGTTTCAGGTAGCCTTCCACAAGCTTCCCACAATATGTTGGGTGAATTATGACCCATTCCTCCAGACAGAGCTGGTGTAACTGAGTCAGGTTTGTAGGCCTTCTTGCTCGCACACACTTTTTCAGTTCTGCCCACAAATTTTCTATAGGATTGAAGTCAGGGCTTTGTGATGGCCACTCCAATACCTTGACTTTGTTGTCCTTAAGCCATTTTGACACAACTTTGGAAGTATGCTTGGGGTCATTGTCCATTTGGAAGACCCATTTGCGACCAAGCTTTAACTTCCTGACTGATGACTTGAGATGTTGCTTCAATATATCCACATAATTTTCCTACCTCATGAAGCCATCTATTTTGTGAAGTGCACCAGTCCATCCTGCAGCAAAGCACCCCCACAGCATGATGCTGCCACACCCGTGCTTCACGGTTGGGATGGTGTTCTTTGGCTTGCAAACATCCCCCTTTTTTCTCCAAACATAACGATGGTCATTATGACCAAACAGTTCTATTTTTGTTTCATCAGACCAGAGGATATTTCTCCAAAAAGTACTATCTTTGTCCACATGTGAAGTTGCAAACTGTAGTCTGTCTTTTTTAACGGCTGTTTTTGGAGCAGTGGCTTCTTCCTTGCTGAGCCGCCTTTCAGAGGATGTCGATATAGGACTCATTTTACTGTGGATATAGATACATTTGTACCTGTTTCCTCCAGCATCTTCACAAGGTCCTTTGTGATTTGATTTGCACTTTTCACACCAAAGTACGTTCATCTCTAGGAGACAGAACGCGTCTCCTTCCTGAGTGGCTACATGGTCCCATGGTGTTTATACGTGCGCACTATTGTTTGTACAGATAAATGTGGTACCTTCAGGCGTTTGGAAATTGCTCCCAAGGATGAACCAGACTTGTGGAGGTCTTGGCTGATTTCTTTTGATTTTCCCATGATGTCATGCAAAGAGGCACTGAGTTTGAAGGTTGGCCTTGAAATGCATCCACAGGTACACCTCCAATTGACTCAAACTATGTCAATTAGCCTACCAGGAGCTTCTAAATCCATGGCATCATTTTCTGGAATTTTCCAAGCTGTTTAAAGGCACCGTCAACTTAGTGTATGTAAACTTCTGACCCACTGGAATTGTGATACAGTGAATTATAAGTGAAATAATCTGTCTGTAAACAATTGTTGGTTAAATCACTTGTGTCATGCACAAAGTGGATGTCCTAACCGACTTGCCAAAACTATAGTTTGTTAACAAGAAATTTGTGGCGTGATTGAAAAACAAGTTTTAATGACTCCAACCTAAGTGTATGTAAACTTCTGACTTCAACTGTATAAATATCACATCACAGAGTGGCTTCAGTGGCGCCACTGCTGCTAAACTGAAATGGAGAGAAATTCCATCACTGCTGTGCCCACTGTCTTGGTTCAACAGATGAGGCAACTCCTAAAATAATCAATTATCTTCCCTACTCCACTGTCTCCCAAAACGATCAATTATTAAACCTCTTCAGCATCGGCTCACCTAGAATAGATTATATCATTATCAATTGGCCTATCAACACATCTTAGTTATCCCTTTTCCAGAATACCCTCCCCCCTTTCTCTCTCTTGCTAAATTCAGTCTAACAGGATTAAGTAAAAGAAAGAAAGTTGTCCAAAAGTAAATCTCAGAATGATATTGGAAATTCAACATTTTGTGGAACATTTGTGGTGTGAAGGTTATCACTGATGTTAATGTTGGAAATGAGCCCAGCACGAACAGTAAACTCTATGTAGTAGAATCTTGCACAATTGATTTATGACATAAAAATGACCCAAAAAAAGTGAACACACAAATATGTAATTCACCTTACATTCCAACCTGGGCACTGTCCATGATAGGGTGCAATTCTGATGTTGGTGAAACATAAATCTACCATTTAGCATCTTATATTTGAAACATTATTTCAAAAAATTGCTATTATTAAGTTGAAACTGAACAGAACTCCTTGTTGCATCCTCTCTGAGAGATGGTGCACATACAGCCTCGCCCTTAAAATGTATTTCTATATCTGCAAGACAAGGAAACAATGCATCAGTTGGAATGGCAGCTACAGACTGACAGTCCAGTAGCACACCAACCTTGACATTACAGTAGACGGTTTGGCTTACCCATAGAAGTCCAAGGCGGGACCGTTATACAGTTGACCGCGATACATACTGGTAGTTGTAGTGCATTGACTCTCAGCATGTTACATAGTGACATGTGCAAAAACTACATTTCCCCAGAACTGTCACTGAGCGTTCCCGCTCCTATTGGCTGGCAGCTCCAGCCGCAGCCCCAGAGAATGAATGAAATTGAAATTGCTGGTATATTACATGTGCAATACCGGGATCTGCAGTGTTACATTGTATCTATCATACTATATCAAAATGGCCACAGTGGTACAGAACCCCCTGAAATCGTAAGTGCATACATTTTATCTTTGAAATTTTTAGGGATACATTTGTGGATGCTGTCAGTCCATGTAGTCTAGGTAATCGTTGACAATTTTATGCATCGTAAAGAAGTATCATGCCTATAGGCTACATCGCTACTATATAGCAAGCTACAAATATTTATATGGAGTGTAATAGCGATGGAAAGGTATATATGAAACAGCTTTATTTTTTTTTAGCAAGCCGGGTTATGTTCCAAAATGTAGAGCTGCCTATGCATGCCTAGAAACTATTTCACTGAGCCAGTAATTACATGAGGACGCTATGGTGGAATGTTGAGGTACAATTTATGACCCGGTGTCCCTAGTCAATAGACAAGATCGCAGCCAACTTGCATGGCTGGTCAGGTAGCGCTTACAATAGCGAAAAATAGCGAGTGGCAGTGTTTTTTTGAAAAGGTTGTGCTTGATACCTGTTCACATTATTGTGTTAGGCTGTAAACAGGTAGGTAAAACCAAGCTGGTGGGAGCCTCTGTCGGCTGAAACCTAATACCCTTTGGACATCATTTTCTTGGCGACAGACCTCTTGGCAAAATAGCCTACGTGCTTGCGATTATAATGGCAGCAGTGTTTACTGGCAGCGCATCTTCGCTCCAACAAGACACGCGTTCCTATCTGCAAACACCTGATACAATATTGTGTAAGCTTGCATCATATAAAATGGTAAACTTATGTGCCGGGAGTGGTTGCTTTTATTAGACTAGTGTCATCTCTACCAGTCGCGTTGAAAGGTGAACATTCCATCAAGTTTCCATTCGATTCCTTTGTGCAGAATTTACACAATAACATTTCAACGTGCGGAATTCAGCCTGGGCTCGTTTCCAAAAGGTGGCTGTGCGTCTGTCCGCTTGGTGAGATGCAGTTGACACCTTTTCGATTAGAAATAATTGAAAACATAATAAATCGACTCTCGAATATGTATTTTTGGAGTGTTGTTTGGATAAATTTAGGCATTTGCAGGCTGTCTAACAAAGAACGTGGTAGCCTACTGTAGCGCGGAACACATCGGATGGTACCTGAGCGGGAATGTAGTTGCGATGCAGTCGATGCTGTGCAGTCAGCGCTATCTGAAATCCAGACAGGCGACATTTCATATAATTCATGACAACCCATTACCTTAAGTATACGAATAGCCTGTTACAAGCAACAGTGAACTGCTTTAATTAATGTTTTTGTCTTCAACATAATTGATTTGATTCCGTCGATGCGCGACAGTGATGGCATTCTAATTATTGGGGAAACTGACACAAGTTAGGCTATTTGTTGCCATAGGATATGGCCAACTAGTCTAAAATGTTGGGTTATTCATATATGCGTAAATAAAATGGTAAATTCGTGTGTGAGTTTTAGTAAGGCAAAACTGCACCTCTTAAAACGTATTAAATCAGCCCTATTGCCTACCGATACTGATCGTGAACAGCACAGGAACCTGAGGTGAAAGATGGTGCTGGAGGCCTGAGCTATGCCGCTCATTTTCTCATTATAATATTCTCCGTTTAGGCTGCCCCATTGTTATACGAGAGTAACTAGAACATTTTATATGCATTTGTTGCTTTTGGTGTTGCTGTTTTTAAATACATTTTAAGATGACTATTTGGACCTTGTTCTGAAAGCAGACAGAATTCACACAGTCACACACTGTTTAGGCGAACCAACAGTAGCCTACCACCCATTTGGTCATTAATCACTTATTAGTTGTGAGTTCCATGTCATGGCAGTGTTTTAGCAACCCCGCGCATATCTGCGCTCCCAGTGATGCGCGCGCGGATGAGTTCCTTTCTGCTGGTCTCTGGCTGCTCAATTACTGGGAACAAGTGGGGACATAGACACTCCCAGAGGCCTTTGCAAGGCCATTTCAAGGGGATTCGTTTGACTTATTTGCATGAAAAATAGGAATGAGGGTGAGCAAAGGGAATGGCATGGGATAGGAGCCATCAATGGACTAGGAACTGATTCATTCTGACTTGAATGTTTCTCAGTAAGGGTCTAGTTAATACCCTCTACCACTGCTCCCGTTGCTTATATAATGGTATCTAGCCTACTGAATGCACTAGTTATTGAGGACAACACTGATTTAGAGTATTCGGAGCTCACTACTCAAATGTTGTCCAATGCATCTCAGAGGTTCAAAGAGTTCAGTGTGTGTAAGCACATCCTCTGGGAACCATCAATCTACTGGGCATTCCCCTAGCCTCTCCAATAGTCCTCCTTTAATCTCTCTGCTACTCTTCTTCTCTCTCTCTCTCTCTTTCTCTCGCTCTGTTTCTCTCTTTCTCTCACCCACCCCTTGCTTCCCTCATATTGCCATCCCTGACTCACAGCTCAATTCTCAGTTCTTTAGGGGTCCCTCTCTCCGTTCATTCTCTTGCCATCCCATCCTCAAACCTACCCCTTGCCCATATCATATCTCTTTGTTTTTAACTCTTTCTCTCTTCCTCCATTGTCTGCCCCCCCATCCTTTCATTCTGTCAGTCTACTTGGAGAAGGAGGCCATATGCTGACTGACTGTTGTGATAGTTATTCTGCAGTGCCTGACTGATCCGAGGGAAATGAATTCCACATAATTCTGTGCTCAGGCACTGTTTAAAGGAACAGCCAGGCCTGCTGAGTTCACTGGAGCCTGAGCATCCTCTCTCTCTCTCTCTCTCTCTCTCTCTCTCTCTCTCTCTCTCTCTCTCTCTCTCTCTCTCTCGCTCTCTCTCTCTCTCTCTCTCTCTCTCTCTCTCATCTCTCTCTCTCTCTCTCTCTCTCATCTCTCTCTCTCATCTCTCTCTCTCATCTCTCTCTCTCTCTCTCTCTCTCTCTCTCTCTCTCTCTCTCTCTCACTCCTCTCTCACTCCTCTCGCATCTCTCTCTCTCTCTCTCTCTCATCTCTCTCTCCCTCTCTCTCTCTCTCTCTCTCATCTCTCTTTCCCCCTCTCTCTCTCTCTCTCTCATCTCTCTCTCTCTCTCTCTCTCTCTCTCTCTCTCTCTCTCTCTCTCTCTCACTCCTCTCGCTCTCTCCCTCTCTTTTGTTTGGGAATTTATTTTCTGGTTTATTGCCATCAGTCCCCCTTTTTCCCACATAGACCTTCTTCTCTTGTCTTCATGGGAAGACTAGAGAGGGACACAGATACGTATTTTTAGCTCTATGACCTATTTCTCCATTGCTACCTAACTGACTGTCAGTCACTTCCCTGTGCTTTGGGATCCAATATGGTCACCAGCTGTACTCAAGTTGTAGTTCAGGACAGGGAGAATAGGAACTACAACAGCCCTTTACAGTAGTGGCCAACTTAGGAAACCTCCATCTGATGTGCAAGAAAGACACAGGAAGTATTTCTAGTATGCCATGCACAGCAATGAGAGGGCTATGATTCATCAGCCATGTTGTCCAACATAGTTTGACTGGTGCTGGAGTAGTAGGGTCATTTGGATAGGGAATATGACTGTGGGGGGACGGTCGGGACATGGATCTAGCTGTGTGACTGGGAACATTCAGAATAGCCCCTAAAATAGTCCGATTCAGGCTGACTGAAAGGAAGACAGACGTGTAATAATGAGGGTAATGAAGGGTAATGAAAGGGTTGAATGAAGAAGAGAGGAGAGCGAGGACGTCATTCCAAACATACATGTATTTGGATGGATGCCTTTTGGCAGTTTTTGTTTTGTGTGCAAAAAAATGCTTTGGTGTTATAAACATGGTACCTTTGCTTTATTGTCATTGACTGAGACTGTGACCATGGCAGGTAGGGATGGAACGAACAGGGCGATGCAAGGTGTCCGCTGACAGAAGATGGGCTTGGTGCAGTGCATGCATGCAACTGACTGCACAGAATAGGCTGCAGCAATAAACATGCTTGAATTGCATTGCACATTTGCATGGCACAGAGAGAAGGTTACACCTTAAACATCACGGGGAAAGAAAACCCATTGGAAGAAATCATGTCACTAGTGTTTGTAGACATTTTGATCAGTGGTAAAGCGAGTGTTGTGGACATCCACCAGTGGAGGCTGCTGAGGGGAGGAAACCATGGATACCACGTGTTTAATGTATTTCATTCCATTCCAAGATTCCGCTCCAGCCATTACCACAAGCCCACACACACACACACACACACACACACACACACAGACACATCACACACACACACACACACACACACACACACACACACACACACACACACACACACACACACACACATACACACACACACACACACACCCACACACACACAACACCACACACACACCACACACACACACACCACACACACACACAATTATGTACATTCTGCAGTAGTCCATTCTACAGAACACTATTTCCTCTGAGGTAATTCCTGTAGTTCCGTTGTCCTCTGGCCACTGGTATGGATCTCTGCTAGAAACTGGTGGGTGGAGTCATTGAAGCAAATGAGTATTTCCTCATGCAGCATGTTAATAATGTTGGAGAGAGACGAGAGGGAGAGGAGAGAGAACGAGAGGGAGATGAGGGAGAGAGAGAGAGGGAGAGAGAAACGAGAGGGAGAGGAGAGAGAACGAGAGGGAGAGGAGAGAGAACGAGAGGGAGAGGAGAGAGAGCGAGAGGGAGAGGAGAGAAGAAAAAACGAAGGGAGAGGAAGAGAGAGCCGAGAGGGAGAGGAGAGAGAACGAGAGGGAGAGGAGAGAGAGCGAGAGGGAGAGGAGAGAGAACGAGAGGGAG